>NC_048311.1:5621141-5670799 GCF_013100865.1 Trachemys scripta elegans | reverse complement strand
CCCCCCCCCCCCCCCCCGTGTAGTGGCCTGGCTGATGGAGGGCTGCTGCCCGCCCCATACTCTGAGCCAGCTGGGGCCCCACTGGGGAGCGGACCGGGCTGGCTGCAGCGTGCCCAGAGCGGCCCCGGGTTGCGGCCAGCGTCTCTCATTGCCTAGCAGCAACAGCTACTGCTTCTGGGAGAGCCACAGAGCTTTGCTTCAGGCAGGGAAACTGCCTGATCTGTGCGGGGCCCTCTGAGGTGCGGGACCCACTTCAGGGGAATCGGTGGAATCAGCCTAAAGCTGCAGGGAATGGAGCTGTGCAGGGCTGGGAGCCGGGAACCTCCCTCCCCACTGATTGCTCCTGCTGCCCCTGCCAGTCTCTGCCCCTGTCTCCCTCCTTCCCTACCCTTGGGCTGGGAGACTTGGTTGTTGGTCCGGTTCCCAGGGCATTCATTCTCCCAGAGCTTGTTCGGTTCCTACAGGCGCTCAGGGGAGCAGAGCCTGGGGGTGTCAGTGAGGGCAGCAGCTCTGGGACTCGCAGATCCCCAGGGGCAGAGATGGGGTGAGGAGGGGCTATTTCTGAAGAGTATCAGAGGGGTAGCCGTGTTAGTCTGAATCTGTAAAAAGCAACAGAGGGTCCTGTGGCACCTTTAAGACTAACAGAAGTATTGGAGCATAAGCTTTCGTGGGTGAATGCCCACTTCATCAGACGGGGCCTCTGTTGCTTTTTAAAGAGTCACATGAACATTTAAAATAAATAATGAAAATCAGTGAAACTGCATTAACCTGTGGATTACAGGAAAGGGAGTGCAATCCAGGCAATCAGGACAGTACTTGCTCCTTGCCCTGACTTTTCCTAATCTGACCATCTCCTTCTCTTGCCTCCACCAGTTCTCTCCTCCTTTGGACACATTTTTTACCCCTCCACGATTTCTCCCATTCTTCCCCTCTCATTTTCTCCCACTTTTAGCACCATTTCCTTGCCGCAGGAAGCAGATTGGGAGGATAGGAAGGGCAGAGGCTTCAGCAGATGTCTCTGAGCAACCTGCTGTCCATGTGTCAGTATATAATGTCTGCATCTGTAACTTTCACTCTATGCATCTGAAGAAATGAGGTTTTTACCCACGAAAGCTTATGCCCAAATAAATCTGTTAGTCTTTAAGGTGCCACCAGACTCCTTGTTGTTTTTGTAGATACAGACTAACACGGTTACCCCTCTGATACTTGTCTACACGCTGTGGGTTTCTCTCGGTTCAGGAAGGAGAGAAGGATTCTGGCTGGCGTCCAGCAGCTGAGGGGTTAACACTGTAACGCCAGATTGCTGCTCTGCTCAGTGCTGGGAGGGGAAGTTGCTCTGGCTCTTGCTGCTGCACAGGTGGAGGTTGGACTTCCTGGGTCAAACATTGACTGCTGCCTCCAGCTCCAGCGGGGTCTGTACGGGGACAGATCTGCACTAACCCCCCTCTGTGCCCGGGGGACTTTCTCCGGTGGCTGGAACCAGCCCCGGGCTCTGCCGACACCAGCCCCTGAGCCGGAGCCTGCAGGTGAGGGGAGAGACCCGGGGGGAAGGGCTGGGGCCGGGCAGGAAAGTGACTCCGCACCAACGGCCCCTCCCAGAGCTGCTGCCCTCCCCGACCCCCACCCCCGGGCTCTGCCCTCCTGAGCGCCTGCAGGAGCCGAGCCAGCTCCGGGAGAGCGAACGCCCCGGGCCCGGCCAGGGACCGAGTCTCCCAGCCCGAGGGGAGGGGGCAGGAGGGAGACAGGGATAGAGACTGGCAGGGGCAGCAGGAGCAATCAGTGGGGAGGGAGGTTCCCGGCGCCCAGCCCTGCCCAGCCCCATTCCCTGCAGCACCCCGGGGCAGACTGACTTTCCGGGGGAGGAGCTGGGAGAGGAAAAGCCAGTTCCTGCCTCTGCCTGGTCCCCGCGCTGCTGGGGGGATGCGCTGCCCTGGGGACAGTGTCAGGCGGGATCCCCAAAGTGGCTGCTTTTGTTCTGCTCTTTCAGTATAGCTGGAGCATACAGTGACACTGACAGTGTTGGCTGCACCGTTTTAGTCTAAAGGAAGCTTTTCAGTTCCTTATAACACACTCAGAGTTACTAGACAGGCCTCAGGTCTGACACAGTCTGACAATTCCTATGCTCATTTTAGGGCAGAGAGTCTCTGTCCTGGGTGAATTTATTTGATATGGGAAAACACTTAGCTTGTTTTTGAGAAGGGGCCTGGGAAAAGAGCAAATTACAATGTTACCATTTTATTTTTTAAACTAATTCTAGTCCCTTAAGAATTTGGGTAAAAATTTTACATTTGACTGAGAATTCCTATTCAAGAGACAAGGTGGGTGAAGTAATATCTTATTGGACCAACTTCTGTTCATGAAAGAGAACAGCTTTTGAGCCACAGAGGGTATGTCTACACAGCAAAAGCAAAACCCTCAGCTGGCCTGTGATAGCCCACATGGGGCTCTGGCAGCAGGGCTGTTTCATGGCTACCTAGACTTCCTGGTTTAGGCTGGACCCGCCCACCCCACAGGGTGAAAGTGATTAACCACTGGAACAAATGACCAAAGGAAGTGGTGGATTCTCCATCTCTTGATGTCTTTAAATAAACATTGGATGCTTTTCCGACAAATATACTTTAGACAAATGCCGGTCATTGGGCTCAGAACTGGGTAACAGGGTAAAATGCAAGGGACTGTGACATACAAAAGGTCAGACTAGATGATCTCCTAGTCCTTTCTGGCCTTAAGCTGTATGAATCTTGGGAACTCATCCTAAAACCACTCACACGTATTTAATATTAAGCATCTCAGTGGTCCCATTGACTTCACTTACTCTCTGTCACTAATAGTGTTTAAAAGTCTCTGTGGGTTTAGTCCTTGTGGGAGGGGATGGGCTGGGCTGTAAATAAAATGATGAAAGCCAGGATCCTTAAAAAACAGGAGACTAATGTAGAAACCTGTGTTCAGACAGCTCAGTCACTGGCCTGATTATCAGCAAGGCTGGACACTCAGAACTGAGACCCAATGTGGCAGGCTCAGCATTCTTGAAATGCAGGCCACTTATTGAGAGACTTGACTGTGGATTTGGGACTTAACTTTGGGCTGTTTTTTTTGTTTTGTTTTGTTTTTTTAGTGTCTTGGCTCAAGTATTCTCAGGGATGACAGTCTAGAGTGTCTGTTGGCAGGGAAGGAGTCTGGGGGAAATCGGGGTGTGTAATGTATTAAACCCCTTCTGAAACCTTCCCTATCTCCCTTCTCACTCTGACAGGTTGCAGAATAAAATCCACATTTGCTCCAGTTCATCCCATCCATGGAGAGACGAGGAAGGGAAATGGCTGCAGCGGAGCCGGTGACCTTCGAGGAGGTGGCTGTGTATTTCACTGAGGAAGAATGGGCCCTGCTGGACCTGGGTCAGAGAGCCCTGTACAGGAATGTTATGCAGGAGAATTATGAGACCGTGACCTCACTGGGTAAGGATTCCTGTCCCCTTGGGTATTAGAAACTGGGGGTCTCAGAAGCATCTGGGTCAGCTTCTCTTCAGGATTCTTAATTGATTCCCCCATATTTCTGTAACGATCAGCCCTGTTAGTCCCTAGATCGTGTGTCTGTGAGACTGTCCCTTCCCATAGGATAGAAGATTGAGGGACATGTTGATGGTGCTATTCTTCCCAGAACCAAGATTTTTAAGTGCACTTTATCTCCATCTTGACTGCATTCTGCCTGAGCCAGATATGTTAGCAGGAGGTGCCAGATGTTCTAGATTCTTCTACCTGTCAGGAAGGCCATGGACTAGAGTCATGAGGCTGGTTGCCATTAGTGTCTCTAGAGCTATCTCTTCTGCCAAGGTGCTGAGTTCTTGGAAGGAGGATGTTGGTCCTGGTGTCTCTTCTTGCCCATGATGGTTCCTCGCACTGAGAGGGGCTGTGTTCGGGGCTGAAGGAGGGTATATGAAGTAATTGGTGGTCTGGGAGTATTCTGTGAGTCTATTGCTGTCCCATGTGAATGTCAGGGGGATGGTCCAGGGAGGTTAGAAGAATATTCACAAATTGGCACGGTGTTCATAAAAGTGCCACAAGAATGATTTCAAGTTTGGAAAATGTGCCTTAGAGTGAGAGACTTAAAGAGCTCAGTATATTGAGTTTATCCAGGAGAAGATTAAGTGGTATTTTAAACAGAAACATTAGGTATCTACAGAGGGAGATTTCTGACAGCAGAGAGCTCCTTAATCTAGCAGACAAAATCAGAAGGAGATCCAGTGGCTGGAAGCTGAAGCTGGATAAATTCAGACCAGTCGTAAAGTGCAGATGTTTAACAGTGAGGTGAATTAACCATTGGAATAACTTACTCAGGGATGTGGTGGATTCTCCATCACTAAGAGTCTTTGAATCAAGCTTGGATGTCTCTTTCTAATAAATATAGTCTAGCTCAATCACAAGATATGGGCTTGATGAAGGAATCTCTGGGTAAGGTTGTCTGACCTGTCTAACCTACAGGAGGTCAGACTAGATAATCATAATATTCCCTTCTGGCCTTTACATCTGGTAATCTATGTTTGCAGATCTGTAGATTAGTCAGAAATTTGGTCAAGTCCCAATTCAGCAAACTTCTCTATTCACCAAGCACCAATGTGACTCAAGCACTAACTACAAGAGAGCTGCTCGACTAGGAACCTGGGGGTCTATAGGGATTCGCTTGGTGGGATTTCTTTGGATAGAGTTGTCCTGCATCTAAAGAAAAGAAGGGGTGAAACTAGCAGAATAAGGACAATGTTCTGCCAAAAAGCAGACTTTCACAAACTCTGAGAACTTGGTATGTATGGTCCCATAGGAAGAAATGTATGGTCCCATAGGAAGAAATCTAAGGGAAAAAGGAGTTCAGGAGAGCTGGCAGTTTCTCAAAGAAACAATATTTACAAGCCAAAAGCATATCCCAATAACACAGAAAGATAGGAAGAATAGCAAGGGGCCAATATCGCTGCATTGGGAGATCTTTAATGACATGAACATTGAAAAGGAATCCTGCAAAAAGTGGAAACATGGACAACTTGCTAAGGATGAGTATGAAATAACAGCAGAGGCATGTAATGAGAAAATCAAGAAGTCTGAGGCACATTACAAATAGCAAGAGACATAAAAGGCAATGAGAAGTGATCCTGTAAATACATGAGGAGCAAAACAAGAGAAAAACAAAAGACAGTGTAGGCCCACTACTTAGAGGGGAAGGAGGGCTAAAAATGATAACATCAAAAAGGCTGAGTTGTTCATTCCTATTTTCCTTTAGTGTTTAGTAAAAAAGTTAACACTGACCAGATGCTTAATAGAACTAATATAAAAAATAATGGGGGAAGGAACACAAGCCAGAGTTGAGAAAGAACAGACTGAATACATCTAATTTATTTAAATATTCTTTAAGTCATCGGGGACTGACAAAATTCACCCTGGGGTACTTAAGGAAATAGCTGAAGCAATCTCAAAACTATTAACAGTTATCTTTGAGAATTCATGGACAGGTGAGGTCCCAGAGACTGGAGAAGGGCAGTCATAGTACTTATCAATAAAAGGGGGAACAAAGACGACTTGCAAATTATAGGCCAATGAGCCTAACTTTGTACCTGTATAGACATTGAACCAAATTATTAAACAATCAATTTGTAAGCACCTAGTGGATAAGTAATAGCCAACATGGATTTGTCAAGAATAAATCAAGTCAAGTCCAAAGTGTTACACTGAGGAAGGATAAATCAAATGCACAAATACACAATGTGCAATAGCTGGCTAGGAAGTAGTACTGTAGAAAAGCATTTGGGAGTTACAGTGGATCACAAATTGAATGTGAGCCAACAATGTGATGTAACTGCAAAAACGGCTAATATCATGCTAGGCTGTATTAACAGGATAGTCATATGTATGACACGTAGGTAATTGTCCCTCTTTATTTGGCACTGATGAGGACTCATTTGGAGTACTGTGGACACTTCTGGGTGCCTCATTTTTGGAAAGATGTGGACAAATTGGAGAGAGTATAGAGGAGAGCAAAAAAAATTATGAAAGGTTTTGAAAAATTATGACCTATGAGAAAAGGCAAAAAGAAGTGGACATGTTTAGTCTTGAGAAAAGAAGACTGAGTGGAGACCTGATATCAGTCTTCAAATGTGGGAAGGGGTGTTATGAAGAGGAAGGTGATCGATTGTTCTCCATGTCCACAGAACGTAGGACATGAAGTGATGGGCTTAACCTGCAGCAAGGGAGATTTAGGTTTGATATTAGGGAAAACTTTCTATCTGTAAGGACAGTTAGGTAATGGAACAGGTTACCAAGGGAAGTTGTGAAATCACAGGTTTTGTCTACACTACACAGCTTTTTAGGAGAGCACTCCTGCCGACAACATGCTGTTCACACTGGCACTTGTCATGGCAAAACTTTTGTCTTTCTGATGGTGGGGGTGTTTAACACCTCTGAAAGACAAAAGTTTTATCATTCAATCGCCAGTGTAGACAAAGAGCCAGTCACTGGTTGCTTTTAAGAACAGGATAGACAAACATCTGTCAGGGTCGGTCTTGGGGTACCTGGTTCTGTCTCAATGCAGGGGTGCTGGGACAGATGAGCTCTTGATGTTCTTTTCAGCAACACATTTCTATGATTTGAGCCAAGGTGGGAGAAGAACGTCTAATCACAGCCAGAGCTGTCCTCTCTGGGTCTGAGGTGTATGGAGCAGGCTAAGGGGGTAGGAAAAGCCAATATCGGGCCTGAGGTGTGAGCCAGCCGGACCCCAGCAGGAGCAGATCAGGTCTTATGGATAATGGGGAAGGGATGAATGACAGTTGACCAGCAAGCGTAGGGGGGCCCTTTTGCTGGTCCATCATGACTCATGGAGAGCTCTTTGCTTCCTGCATTGGACAGGGGGCAGGTGTCTAGTAATCTTTTTCCAGACCCTGGATGGTGTTTCCTCTGTTTATTTCTGAACAGCTTGTCATTGGGAGAGAATCTAGGGTCCCTAATCAGGTGACACAGCCCTGTGGAGCTAGGTGCTGCATGGATGCAGACTAGGAGAGAAGTCTCCATACCAAAGAGTTGATGGTCTGAGTAATATCCTCCTGTTCTGCCTTGTGTTGAGAAGGGTTATAGAGGTGGGTGGGGTGGGGGAGATGTGACTGTAAATGATGGAGGCTAAGTCGTACCCCAGGTACCTTCAGAGTGTAGCAACTCCGCTCAGCTCCTCAGTGGAATAAGTCAGGGCCATTCCCTAGACAGAGTGGGTGAACCCTTGCTCCAGAGCAGTGCATCATGGGATCTTGTACGATTTATAACCCAGTCCCCGTAGGGTTGGGGGTAGGGAGAGGAAGAAGCCTCTGTGGGTGAGCTGCTCAGATCCTTGGTTTGGAAGTAATAACAGGCCTGAGCTTAATGACCAAGATCAACACTTGTTTCCTCACCCCCTCTGCCAAGCAGGATTCCCAGTTTCCAAACCTGATGTGATCTCCCAGCTGGAACAAGGGGAGAGGCTGTGCATTTCTGATCTCTGGGACTATGAGGAAAGGGAGATTCTGAGAGACCCCCACACAGGTGAAAAATCAGTTAAACTTACTCAGAAATCAGTTATTCTGTCGTCCTGGTAGATGTCACGTATGCATTTTCATCAAACTTGTCTGACCCTTCAGCCCCTGCCTTCATCTGTGCTCATAGCATGTGGAGGAAGAATGGGTCCCCTCCTATGGGAAAGGGTATGGGGGGAGCAGGATTCAGCTCCTGATAGTTCAATCTCCCCAGCTGTTATTTGGGTTTGTTCTCCCCTTAACTATTTCCCTTTCTGAGGTTCCCTGTCCATAGCACAGGGACTGACTCCTGTCTGGATTTGCTCTCTGTTCCAGCCGGTGATGGGATGGTGAGTGAGAATGAGGAGGAAAATCCTCAGCAGGAAGGTCCTGAGCGAGTGGAGCCACAGGGAATAGCATCAGGAAGAGCTGAAGGGCATGTTTCCCAGAGTCCTGAGCAGGGAGAAGCCTGTGAAATTCAGCGCAGACCAAAAAGGAAGCAGGGAAACCACTTAGAGGAGAGATTGGTTAAATCCACTCACAAGAGCAGAGGCATCAAGAAAATCAAAGAAACTGTTCAACAGAGAATCCCCACTGGAGAGAGTCCCTACTCGTGTGGTGACTGTGGGAAAAGCTTCAGTCAGAGCTTAACCCTTATTCACCATCAGCGAATCCACATGGGAGAGAAACCCTACAAATGTAATGAGTGCGGGAAAAGCTTCAGTGTGAGCTCAAAGTTTCTATTACATCAGAGAACTCACACAGGAGAAAGACCCTATGACTGCCCCGTGTGTGGGAAAAGTTTCAGTGTGAGCTCCAACCTTATTCAACATCAGAGAATCCACACGGGAGAGAAACCCTATAAGTGTCCTGACTGCGGGAAAAGCTTCAATCAGAGTTCAAACCTTCTGTCACATCAGAGAATCCACACAGGAGAGAAACCTTTTGAATGTCTCGAGTGCAGGAAAAGCTTCAGTCGTAGATCAACCCTTCTATCACATCAGAGAATCCACACAGAAGAGAAACCCTATACCTGTGCTGAGTGTGGGAAAAGCTTCGGTCACAGTGCACATCTTACTAGTCACCAGAGGACCCACACAGGAGAGAAACCCTACAAATGCAGTGAATGTGGGAAAAGCTTTAGTCAAAGCTCAAACCTTTATACACATCAGAGAATTCACATGGGAGAGAGACTCTATAACTGCCCTGACTGCGGGGAAAGCTTCAGACTGAAGTCAACTCTTGTTACTCACAAGAGAATCCACATGGCTGAGAAACCCTTTAAATGCCCCGAATGTGGGAAAAGCTTCAATGCGAGCTCAGCCCTTAGGAAACATCAGAGAATCCACAGTGGAGAGAGACCCTATAAGTGTCTTCACTGTGGGAAAAGTTTCTGTAGCAGCTCAGCCCTTTGTAATCATCAGAGCACCCACCTTGAGGACAGACCCTACAAATGCAATGAGTGCAGGAAAAGCTTCAGTCAAAGTTCCAACCTTATTCAGCATCAGAGAATCCACACAGGAGAGAGACCCTATAACTGCTCCGACTGTGGGAAAAGCTTCAGTCGGAAATCAACCCTTATTAAGCATCAGAGAACCCACGTGGCGGAGAGAGACCCTATAAGTGAGAGAAATGTGGGAAAGGCTTCAGTGAGAGCTCAAACCTCATTACATATCAGAGAATCCACACGGGACACAACCCCTAGGAATGGGTCATGTGTATAAGACCTCTGTTGAGTACCATGAACCTCAAAGGGTCAGGCCAGGCTGGAGTGGCCCTGTAATGAGGACCTGCAATAGTTAGTTATTAAAGCAGAGAATGAAATCACATGCCTGGAACAAAGCTGTGTAGACCAAGAGGCTGAGATAAAATTCCCATGTTGTCATGAGATTTGTTTATTGCACTCCCCCCGCCCCACACACACACTCCCACACATACCTCGCCATGTACCCCTTACGTCCACACACCACCCCCACCCATATACATCTGACTCATACCCCTAGGGCTATGATTCCCAGTGGGGGGCGGATGCTGTTTGCTCAGGGGAACAACATCCTTGACTTCCAAAAGAAAGTGAAATTGTCTTTCTACATGCTTCAGTACAAAAAATGTTCTTCCCATACTTTAAAGCTCCCTCTCTCTTCTCTGGGCCATCAGATAATCAGAAGGATTTTTAATGATATGCAAGAAGGAATAGTAATAGCACAGCTGCAGGAAGGGAAACTAAACCCATCCAAAACCTAACCGGTACTGAAGTCTACTCAGAACCCTTACCAATTCTGAAATAAGGGAAAAAATCTTGCTCTTCAAATAGCCACGACAAACCCATCAGTGAAATTTATAATCTTACAAAATAAAAAGTGGAATGTCTCATCAAGGGCATCTGCTTACTTTTAAAAGAAATAATGAGTCCTTTGGCTGCCAGGCAGAAATGAGGGAGAGTTGCAGAACAGGTGTTCGTCAATCATGCTGGGCAGCAGGAGGAGCATACTCAAAGCACAACAGAAAAACCTGGAGAAAAAAAAACCCTTTCTCATAGAATCGTAGAAATGCAGGGCTGGAAGGGACCTTGAGAAGTCATCAAGTCCAGCCTCCTTCTCCATGGCCAGCGGACCAAGTAAACCTAGACCATCCCTGACAGGTGTTTGTCCAACTTGTTTTTAAAAGCTTCCGATGATGGGGACTCCTTGACCTCCCTTGGAAGCCAATTGAAGAGCTTAACAACCCTTATATTTAGAAAGTTTTTCCTGATATCTCACCTAAATCTCCCTTGCTGCAGATTAAGCCCATCACTGCATGTCCTACCTTCAGTGGACATGGAGAACAATTGTTCACCATCCCCTTTATAACAGCTCTCAAGACTAAACATGCCCATTTTTTAAATCTTTACTCATAGGTCAGGTTTTCTAAACCTTTTATCATTTTTATTGCTCTCCTCTGAGCTCTCCCCAATTTGTCCACAGTATTTCAGTTGGGGCCTCACCAGTGCTGAATAGAGCAGGACAATTACTTCCTGTGTTTTACATACAACACTTCTGTTAATAGACCCCAGAATCATATTAGCCTTTTTTGCAGTTGTCACATTGAAGACTCAAATTCAGTTTGTGGTCCACTATACACTCCCCCTCTTCTCCCTCCCCCTCCCCCCGCCCTGGTTCTTTTCAGTAGTACTACCACCCACACAGTTGTTTCCCATTTTATTGTTCTGCATTTGCTTTTTCCTTCCTAAGTGAAGTCCTATGCACTTGTCTTTATTGAATTTCATCTTGTTGAATCCAGACCAATTCTCCAATTTGTCAAGGTCATTTCGAATTTTAAACCTGTCCTCCAAAGTGCTTGCAACTCCTTCTAGCTTGCTGTCATCTGCATATTTTATAAGCATACTCTCTACTACATTATCGGGTCATTAATTAAAATATTGAATAGTACCAGACCCAGGACTGACCCTGGTGGGAACCCACTAGATATGATCTCCCAATTTGACAGTAAACCATTGATAACTACTCTTTGGTCTTTCAACGTGTTGTGCACCCACCTTATAATAATTTCCTTTAGATCACATTTCCCTAGTTTGCCTATGAAAATGTCATGTGGAACTCTGTCAAAAACCTTACTAAAATCAGGTTATAACACATCTACGGCTTCCTCCCAGCCACTAAGTCAGTAATCCTATCAAAGAAGGAAATTGAATTGGTTTGGCATGATTTGTTCTTGACAAATCTATTGTGACTATGCCTTATAACCTATTATCCCCCAGGTGCTTACAAAATGATTCATACTTTGCTCCAGCATATTTACATCTAGTGAAGATAAGCTGATTGATCTATAATTCCCCAGGTCCTTCTTGTTCCCTTTTTTAAAGATAGGTACCATGTTTGCCCTTCTCCAGTCTTCTGGTGCCTCACTGTCCTCCAGAGGTTCTCAAAGAGAATTGCTAATGACTTGGAGATTGCTTCAGCTAGTTCTTTACCTACCCTGGGATTCATTTAATCAGGGCCTGCTGACTGGAATACATCTAACTTATCTAAATATTCTTTAACCTAGTCTTACCCTATTTTGGTTTGCTTTCTTTCCCCCGGTTGTCAATATTAATTGTGTTGAGTATTTGGTCATCATTAATCATTTAAGTGAAGATTGAAGGAAAATAGGCATTAAGTGTCTATTGATGCTCTCCTTCCTGCTAAGTAGAGTGCCCACACTTTTTGTTGTCTTTCTCTTGCTCCTATGTATTTAAAGAACCTCTTCTTATGGACTTTTCTGTCCCTTGCCATGTGTAACTCATTTTGTGCCTTAGCCTTTCTGCTTTTGTCCCTATATTCTTGTGCTGTTCTTTTGTACTACTCCTTATTGATCTGACCATGTTTCCACTTTTTGTAGGATTCCTTTTTGATTTTCAGGTCATTTGGAATTAAGCAAAAAACCGGCAGGCTGCAACTTTGTTTAAAAAAACCCAACAACAATAAAAGTCTTAAAAGAAAACCCAAAACATCAGTGCAACTTTGCTTTTTAAAAGCAATGTTGGCACAGAACCCAACATACTAGGTGGGTAGCCACCTAAGCTGCCCAGTGGAGGATGCCACCGGGAGAGGAGTCTTCTAAGCCCCATCCCTTTTATGGAGATAGATGCCTGCCTCTTCCTTTAAGTCAGGAACTGGGGAATTTAGATGTTCCTCTGCTAATGGGGTTTGATACAGAAGTCACATTCAGAGGCCACCTATCTCCACACAACACAGCTGGGAAGGAAGCAGATGGAGGAGCTCTTTCATAACCTTTAGCTTCATGGTTATTTTATTCACCCAGGATGTGGGAGACACCTAGTTCATGTCCCCCCACCCCCACCTGCTGAGGCAAAGGGATTTGAACAGGGATCTTGCACTTCTCAGGAGAGTGGCTGAACTACCAAAGTATGGGATACTCTGATGTGAGTGTCTCATTGTCTCTCCTAGCAAAGCAGTTCCACTGTATATAAATACTTAAGGAGTCATTGGGCCAGAGTGAGAGTGTGAGAATGATTCCACAGCCTGTGGGTCAGGGCATCCACCGATAAGGTGGGTGACTCTGGATCCAATCCCCCTTCTCCAATGATTGTAAGATCCTAAGTCCCATCACTCACCACAAAGAAGGCTGTATGCTGAACAGCAGAAGGAAGGGTGAGAAATTGCACCTGCTTCAAAGCGCAGAAAGATTTAAGAAATCAAAACTTGCTGCTACAATTCCATAGGGATTTTCTGTGCTTCAAAGAAACAGAGCCTTAAAGAACATAACTAGAGAAAGATAGGGTTTGAATCTGACAACATTGCAGGTTTTGACTGCTTTAAACTGCATGCTGTAACCTGTAGCTGCCAGACTTATTGTTCACACCATGGGAGTGTGGTGCTGGATGCACTTAACTTTGCTTACTAAATTATCTGGCTTACTGCTTAAAAGAGCTACCCTTCAACTTTTTGGTTTGATGAGAACATAACTAAATCTCAGCTGTGCTGATTGTGTTACTGTATCTTTGTGGAAATTAATACTTTTGTTGTCTTGTTTCAGGTCCTATCTTGAAGTGTTACAAAGAACTAGCAACTTTGTTAATCACTGTTCTACTCTTTCCTGGATTTTTCCCTCAGCACCTCCAGCTGTGCGGTTTTTGCATGTGTGAGTGAGAATTAAATGCCAGTGAGATCTCACCCTTTAACATTACACTGTGTGTGAGAGAAGTTATTGTCTAACTTCAAAAATCTCACGTCAGTCTTTATTTGTGTGTTCTAAACTTTAGTATAATTTTGTACTAACTTCAGTTGTGTTGTGTGTTTCTAACTACAGAATGATCTAATATGTTTATATCTTACACTCCACACAAACCTTTTCCCAATCTTGGAGTAGGAATTTAACCAGTTCTTATTTTACATTTGTCAATTTTATATACCAGTAGCAGGGTATGGTACTTTGTGATAGTTCTCTTTCTATATTTGAATGTTACAATGTTTACCTATTGGTGTATGGAATTACCTTTAATAATCTCTCTCTCTCTTCCCCCTCCCCCCACCAATTAACTCAAATACCAGGATCTCCCTGCAATATAGCACCTTTCAACTTGCTAAGAAAACTCCCTCGGTCTCCTTGACTAACTTTAATTGAATACCTTGGTTAATCAAACTGCTTTCTGAACTTTCACCCTTGTAAAATTGCCTATTAACGCCATCAAACCAAAGCTAATCCTCTCTCATCTGCATTGTTGTATAATAATCAAATTGGGTGATTCTTGTACCTCATTTATTATATGTGTCATTGTAACCATTTCCAACTAGATACGTGTGTCTAAACACAGCTGAATTTCGAGCTGTGGTGATCATATGACTTGCGAATTTGCCTTAAATCATGCTTAGCCTCACAATGCTACCTTTTAAAGACAGAAATAAAAGATGTAGTAATGGTTTTGGTAGATTTTGTGCTGTCTACACTACTTTCAGTGTTATTGTTACTATTCAACCTATCTAGTTTCATCCAAATTTGTTTTGAGTTTAAACATTTTAATATCAAGTTGAATTATAGTGTTTGTAATCCAGTTACTTTACTGAGGTTATACATAGTTATCTGAAATGTTTTCTTTAAGATTAGCTGTTAAATTCTGTTGATAATACTTAGCTACAAGTGAATTTTATTGGGGGGGGGACTGTTGATGCTTGTTAGTATCCTAAGTTATTCTATTTTAGAATTTCAAGTTAGTTAAGAGGTTATTTTAAGAGTTCATACATTGTATCATTTGTTTGATTTACCTTTTTTCAGTTGGTGTGTCTCAATTGGATAATCCTTGTGGATTTAATTTTTTGTTGGTTTCTTCAATCAGTTTTGAGTACTTAAATAAATGTTTCCCTATTTTAAATTTGAGTTCAGTTGTTTTGTTTTGGGCTGTACTTTAGTATAAAGGAAGCAGAATCCTTTGTTCATTTTTATGTGGTTACTCCTGGATTGCAGTCTCATTCTTCTTAGCAAATGCCCAACATGCCTGAGGTGGCAAGTGACCAGAATTCATCACCGATTTTGGTCGCTGCAGTCTCATTAATAACCATAATCAATCATTCTGTGTTGGTTTGGTTTTCTTGAAATAGTCATATGAGAAGCAATTCATTAATACTTCCATCTCATTAATGGTTTCTCCCAATTATGAATTTTTATACTTATTTGGTTCTTTTACTTTGAAAATCACCTGCCATCCAACCCCTTTCTACCCCCACTCCTGTCATTTTCAGAGCCAGTTTATCCACTGCCTTCCTGGCTTATGAACCATTTTCCTGCCCCTTGGATGAAATGAAGCATCCACCGAACCCCAGCATGAGGGAGTTTGGAGCCAACCACATGGGCAGTTTGGAGCCAACCACAGAAGAAACTCAAAATTGAATCCTGACCCCAGCCAGGAGGAGATGTTCTCAGAGAGCCAATATCTCTTCAGCATGCCCAAGCCCGAGACCCAGATGCTGGAGATGCCCGTGAAACTGCTGCGGAGGGGAGCTCCACCACTCAGTGTTATGTGCTGTGTTGAAATAGACCTCTACAGGTGTTCTGGGTACTGGCCAACGTTGTTCTGGGTACTGGCCAAGTGCTGTCACGTTCAATGGCTGTGGGCTATCAGCCTCTCCTTGTTTTCCCCACCCCAGTGAGCTCAAAATGGTGTTGACTTTGGATACAAACTCTGAAGGGTTTATTTCCCTGAAGTATCAGATCCCAAATTGGGCAAATATGAAGCCCCCACTACCCACTTTCTAGTGCTGTTTGGTGCTCCATCCTCCTTCCATGTGCACTGCAGCCTTCCTCTGACCCTGCTCAAAACAATGGTCCCATGTTGGTTAAAAAATGCAGGCCGGTTGCAGGGCAGGCACAATTACTGTAGCAGCAGCCAGAGAAAGAGCAAAAGCAATAGAGAATTCCTTTGTTTTGCAGTGTGATCAGCACCCTGTGCTTTTACCTCCCTTTACATTTGCAAACACACACTATATTAGGAGGCTAATGGCACAAATGAGGCTATAGATATATTTCTTAATGCATAAAAATAGGGTATTTGTGGCTACAGTGTAAACACTGTGGGTTCAGACCAGTTTCAAAATCTATTTTGTAGTGCTCTTGATGCTTATATGTAGGTGTTATGAAAAAGAATTTAAGGCATGAGGAGGGCTGTACTTTGGCATGCACAGTGCAAGGCAATGCAGCCCTCCCTAGGTTGCAACAGAAGTGGTGCTTCCCTTCCTCTCCTGCACCAGCTGGGAGTGGGGGCAGGGGGACAGCCTGATAAAGAGCAGGACTGTACATCTTCCTGGTTTCCCCCACTGCCTTTGTGATCAAGACCCTTCCCTGCCTCTTGGGAACGCCCTTCAGGGTAACATCCTCCAATGTAAGGACAGCCTGTAGAGGTGCATGTGAAATTATGATCCTGCCACCTCCTCCCAAGGGAAAGCGTGGACAAAGGAAAGGACAGGGAGGAAAAGATGCTGGATGTGATACAGAAGGAAACAGCTCTATTGGAGAGCACGGTGGAGCTATGTTCACAGCCAGCCTAGCCATGTCCTGCAGCCTGTGGAGAACACAAGGTACAAGGAGCCCCCTTTTGCTCCCCCAAATGGCAGCCCCCCCCACCATTCCACCCACTAAGACAAGGAGAAGAGTTTCCACCAAACATTGTTGTGAGCAATCAGCACAGCTACATGTGCACTCAGCACTTTGGGCATGTTCCTCCACTGCTCCATTGGTCTGAGGGTTGCACTGTGTAATGTGAAATCAATAAAGGTTTTACCATGCATCATCAGCTGAAAAAGATCCACTGAGGGACATCACCTTTCTTATAATGTCAATTATTAATAAAATCTTTACACAAAGACACTGCATTCATTTCCTTGGTTACAGGATATTCATTTTTCTACCACTACACTGTGACATCAACGTAGGAGCCCATCACATCTCTGACCTTGTCCCTGACTACTTGTACAGCTCTGTCTCTGTCTGTTCATAACATACAGAAAGTCCGTCCACTTTTGCTGCCCAGACATCACTGAGGATCTCTCCCAGCTTTCACAATTCTGTCCAAACTGTTCAGGAAGGACAGGCAGGGCAGAAAAGGTGGGGGAGTTGCATTGTATGTAAAAGAGGAGTATGACTGCTCAGAGCTCCGGTATGAAACTGCAGAAAAACCTGAGAGTCTCTGGATAAAGTTGAGAAGTGTGAGCAACAAGGGTGATGTCGTGGTTGGAGTCTGCTATAGACCACCAGACCAGGGGGATGAGGTGGAAGAGGCTTTCTTCTGGCAATTAGCAGAAGTTGCTACATCGCAGGCCCTGGTTCTCATGGGAGACTTTAATCACCCTGATATCTGCTGGGAGAGTAATACAGCGGTGCACAGACAATCCAGGACGTTTTTGGAAAGTGTAGGGGACAATTTCCTGGTGCAAGTGCTGGAAAAACCAACTAGGGGCAGAGCTTTTCTTGACCTGCTGCTCACAAACAGGGAAGAATTAGTAGGGGAAGCAAAAGTGGATGGGAACCTGGGAGGCAGTGACCCATGAGATGGTCGAGTTCAGGATCCTGACACAAGGAAGAAAGGAGAGCAGCAGAATATGGACCCTGGACTTCAGAAAAGCAGACTTTGACTCCCTCAGGGAACAGATGGGCAGGATCCCCTGGGAGAATAACATGAAGGGCAAAGGGGTCCAAGAGAGCTGGCTGTATTTTAAAGAATCCTTATTGCGGCTGCAGGAACAAACCATCCCAATGTGTAGAAAGAATAGTAAATATGGCAGGAGACCAGCTTGGCTAAACAGTGAAATCCTTGCTGATCTTAAACGCAAAAAAGAAGCTTACAAGAAGTGGAAGATTGGACAAATGACCAGGGAGGAGTATAAAAATATTGCTCAGGCATGCAGAAGTGAAATCAGGAAGGCCAAATCACACTTGGAGTTGCAGCTAGAAAGAGATGTTAAGAGTAACAAGAAGGGTTTCTTCAGGTATGTTAGCAACAAGAAGAAAGTCAAGGAAAGTGTGGGCCCCTTACTGAATGAGGGAGGCAACCTAGTGACCGAGGATGTGGAAAAAGCTAATGTACTCAATGCTTTTTTTGCCTCTGTCTTCACGAACAAGGTCAGCTCCTAGACTGCTGCACTGGGCAGCACAATATGGGGAGAAGGTGACCAACCCTCTGTGGACCGCAGGATGACTATGAGTCGGCAATGTGACGTGGCGGTGAAAAAAGCCAATGCGGTCTTGGGATGTATTAGGCGAGGTATATCTAGTAGAGATAGGGAGGTCCTGCTTCCGTTGTATAAGGCACTGGTGAGACCTCATTTGGAGTACTGTGTGCAGTTCTGGTCTCCAATGTTTAAAAAAGATGAACTCAAACTGGAACGGGTGCAGAGAAGGGCGACTAAGATGATCAGAGGAATGGAAAACCTGTCGTATGAAAAGAGATTAGAGGAGCTTGGGTTGTTTAGTCTGACAAAGCGAAGGCTGAGGGGGGATATGATTGCTATCTTTAAATATATCAGAGGGGTTAATACAAGGGAGGGAGAGGAATTATTCCAGTTTAGTACTAATGTGGACACGAGAACGAATGGATACAAACTGGCCGGGGGGAAGTTTAGGCTAGAAATTAGACGAAGGTTTCTGACCATCAGAGGGGTGAAATATTGGAACGGCCTTCCGAGGGAAACGGTGGGGGCGACGGACCTGTCTGGTTTTAAGATTAAGTTGGATAAGTTTATGGAGGGAATGGTTTAATGATAAAACATAGTAGTCAAGGAAAACCAAGCAATGGTACATGAACAACATAATGGCCAACAAGGGTCAGGCTAGAGACTCTTGCCTATATGCTCGGGGTATTACTGATCGCCATATTTGGGGTCGGGAAGGAATTTTCCTCCAGGGTAGATTGGCCGAGCCTCTGGAGGTTTTTCGCCTTCCTCCGCAGCATGGGGCAGGGATCACTAGCAGGAGGGTCTCAGCCGATTGAAGTCACTAAAACACAGGACTGGGGACTTCAACGGTAGAGTACAGGGAAGGGTCTTGCGGCCTGCAGCATGCAGGGGGTCAGACCAGATGATCATAATGGTCCCTTCTGACCTTAATGTCTATGAGTCTATGAGTCTATGAGAGAAAGAAATGGTTCGGGACTATTTAGAAAAACTGGACGTACACAAGTCCATGGGGCCGGATGCGCTGCATCCGAGGGTACTAAAGGAGTTGGCGGATGAGATTGCAGAGCCATTAGCCATTATTTTTGAAAACTCATGGCGATTGGGGGAGGTCCCAGATGACTGGAAAAAGGCTAATGTAGTGCCCATCTTTAAAAAAGGGAAGAAGGAGGATCCGGGGAACTACAGGCCAGTCAGCCTCACCTCAGTCCCTGGAAAAATCATGGAGCAGGTCCTCAAGGAATCAATTATGAAACACTTAGAGGAGAGGAAAGTGATCAGGAACAGTCAGCATGGATTCACCAAGGGGAAGTCGTGCCTGACTAACCTAATTGCCTTCTATGATGAGATAACTGGCTCTGTGGATGAGGGGAAAGCAGTGGATGTGTTATTCCTTGACTTTAGCAAAGCTTTTGATATGGTCTCCCACAGTATTCTTGCTGCCAAGTTAAAGAAGTATGGGCTGGATGAATGGACTGTAAGGTGGATAGAAAGCTGGCTAGATCGTCGGGCTCAACGGGTAGTGATCAATGGCTCCATGTCTAGTTGGCAGCCGGTTTCAAGCGGAGTGCCCCAAGGGTCGGTCCTGGGCCCGGTTTTGTTTAATATCTTTATTAATGATCTGGAGGATGGTGTGGACTGCACTCTCAGCAAGTTTGCAGATGACACTAAACTAGGAGGCGTGGTAGATACACTAGAGGGTAGGGATCGGATACAGAGGGACCTAAACAAATTAGAGGATTGGGCCGAAAAAAACCTGATGAGGTTCAACAAGGACAAGTGCAGAGTCCTGCACTTAGGACGGAAGAATCCCATGCACAGTTACAGACTAGGGACCGAATGGCTAGGAAGCAGTTCTGCAGAAAAGGACCTAGGGGTCACAGTGGACGAGAAGCTGGATATGAGTCAACAGCGTGCTCTTGTTGCCAAGAAGGCTAATGGCATTTTGGGCTATATAAGTAGGGGCATTGCCAGCAGATTGAGGAACGTGATCGTTCCCCTTTATTCGACATTGGTGAGGCCTCATCTGGAATACTGTGTCCAGTTTTGGGCCCCACACTACAAGAATGATGTGGAAAAATTGGAAAGAGTCCAGTGGAGGGCAACAAAAATGATTAGGGGTTTGGAGCACATGACTTATGAGGAGAGGCTGAGGGAACTGGGATTGTTTTGTCTCCAGAAGAGAAGAATGAGGGGGGATTTGATAGCAGCCTTCAACTACCTGAAGGGGGGTTCCAAAGAGGATGCAGCTCGGCTGTTCTCAGTGGTGGCAGATGACAGAACAAGGAGCAATGGTCTCAAGTTGCAGTGGGGGAGGTCCAGGTTGGATATTAGGAAACACTGTTTCACTAGGAGGGTGATGAAGCACTGGAATGCGTTACCTAGGGAGGTGGTGGAGTCTCCTTCCTTGGAGGTTTTTAAGGCCCGGCTTGACAAAGCCCTGGCTGGGATGATTTAGTTGGGAATTGGTCCTGCTTTGAGCAGGGGGTTGGACTAGATGACCTCTTGAGGTCCCTTCCAACCCTGATATTCTATGATTCTATGATTCTATGAATTCACAGCACCTACCTACCACATGAGGCAGATATTTCTCAGTAGCCTCCAGCCATGTCAGGTGTCTCCTTCTTATTCCCTTCACCCTGCCAAACATCCACCCCTCCACAAATCTGCAGCTATCTCAGGGTATAGTTAAACAGCTCCTTTCTACTGGACATATATCAAGGAAAATGGTTCATTATCCAGGGATGCAGAGGTTGACCACATTTTCAGAACCACCCGAATGTGGGGTAGAAAGGGGTTGGACACCAGGCAATTTTCAAAGTAAAATTACCAAAAGAATACCAAATAATTATCAACATTGATAACTAGGAGAAAATTAATTACATGGAATTATTAATTCCAGTTATTCATTTTGTTTATTAAAGATACTGCACTCAGGAGTGACAACATCAAAATATACCATGGATTATTTTTCCTATACACTCTGGGATGTCCCAAAATAAACAGTTGAACTTGACTTTAAATAAAGAACTGTTTATTTAAGTAAACAAAAATTATAGGAGAACATAAGAACATACTGAGTCAGACCAAAGGTCCATCTAACTCAGTATCCATTCCTTGTCGCCCGTTCCCAGCAAACAGAAGTGAGGGACACTCTGCCCATCCTATCCTCTATGAATTTATCTAGTTCTTTTTTGAACCCTGTTATTGTCTTGGCATTCACGACATCCTCTGGCAAAGAGTTCCACAGGTTGACTGTGCATTGTGTGAAGAAATAGTTCCTTTTGTTTGTTTTAAACCTGCTGACTATTAATTTCATTTGGTGATCTCTAGTTCTTGTGTTATGAGACGGAGTAAATAACACTTCCTTATTTACTTTCTCCAGACCAGTCATGATTTTATAGATCTCTATCATATTCCCCCTTAGTCATCTCTTTTCCAAGCTGAAAAGTCCCAGTCTTATTAATCTCTCCTCATATGCAACCTGTTCCATACCCCTAATCATTTTTGTTGCCCTTTGCTGAACCTTTTCCAATTCCAATATATCTTTTTTGAGATGGGGCAACCACATCTGCATGCAGTATTCAAGATGTGGGCGTACCATGGCTTTATATTGAGGCAATATGATATTTTCTTATTATCTATCCCTTTACTAATGATTCCCAACATTCTGTTTACTTTTTTGACTGCTGCTACACATTAAGTGAATGTTTTTCAGAGAACTATCCACAATGTCTCCAAGATCTCTTTCTTGAGTGGTAACAGCTAATTTAAACCCCATAATTTTATATGTATAGTTGGGATTATGTTTTCCAATGTGCATTACTTTGCATTTATCAACATTGAATTTTTGTTGCCCAGTCACCCATTTTTGTGAGATCCTTTTGTAGCTCTTCACAGTCTGCTCGGGACTGATCTATCTTGAGTACGGTGATTTTGTATCATCTGCAAATTTTGCCACCTCACTGTTTACCCCTTTTCCCAGATCATTTATGAATATGTTGCATAGGCGCTGACTCCATGGGTGCTCCAGCAATTAGTGGGTGCTCAGCACCCACCAGCAGCCATGCTCCCTCCTCTCCCTCCTCCCTCCAGTGTGACAGATTTTTGTTATCAATTTGCCTGAGGCCACAGTTGATTAGGCTGGGGCCACAGGATTTTTTGGGGGCGGAGATGATGAGGTGCACACCAAGTGTTTAAATTTTAAAGCTTTATTGATAAACTAATAAAATAACAGCAGAAAGTGCTGGGATAGCTCCCATATCACTCAGGGGAAGAAAGAAAGCGTTAATGCCCCAAGCCCTAACCCACTTTTATACTCACACATGCATGACCCAGACTGGCCAAGTCTGAGTGTAACATCAGAAGAAGATGGGGGGGCGGGAGGGAAGGTGAACGGAAGTGCTGTTTTGGGCCCAGGCCGTTTAAGGATCTGCGGTGCTCTTCGAGTTGCTTCAGCTCTTCAGAGGGTTTTAAGTCCTGGGTGCTTTTTTTTGGGAGGCGGGGGTTTGTTTAGGGAACTTTGCTTTTGGTGCTTTTTGTGCCAGTCCAAACCGGCTTTCTGTGGTCTCTTCAACTTTCCCCAAAACACACCAGTTTCAGGGCCATGAGACAGTTCTGTTTGTTCCTGGCTGGCCTTTGCCATTTTGCTCCTTTTTCCGGCCCCTGCATTCTGTTTAACAACTTTTTTTTTATGGCGGGGGGAGGAGAGGGAGTTGGACTTCCCCCTTTGGCTGGAGTCAGCTTTTTATTTTTGGACTAAGCTTGCTAGCTGCAGTGTTGAGTTAACCCGTTTTTTGCTTTCTCTCCCCCCCTCTCTCCCCCCCCCCCGCCTTTCGGCCTCTTGTAAACCTGCAAAGGAATTTTCCACTTTTTATTTACACACCTTTAACCCTTCCCAAAATGCTTTGCAATGCTTGTAACAGTGTTAGCAATATACAGTGCTGATTTACCTTTTTAGGGGACTCCCTAAGGGGAGGGGGCTATTGGGTTGTGACACCAGTGCCTCTCGCCCGCCAGTGGCCCCGCTGATCAAATCCTCCCCTTCCTCCCAGCACCTCCCACCTGCCGGGAACAGCTGTTTTGTGGCATTCAGGAGGCTCCAGGAGGGGAAGGAACGGGGACAGGGAGTGCATGGGGGAGGAGGTGGAAAGAGGCAGGGTGGGGGTGGAGTGGATGTGGGGACTTGGGGGGAGGGGTGGAGTGGGACCAGGGGTGGAACAGGAGTGGGAAGAGGCAGGGCAGGGGCTTGGAGGAAGGGCGTGGGGCGGGGAAGGGCGTGGGGCGGGGGAGGGAGGGTTTAGCACCTGCCCACTAGAGGGGAAGTTGGCACCTATGATAAGTTAAAAAGCACTGGTCCCAGTACAGACCCTTGGGGGACACCACTATTTACCTTTCTCCGTTCTGAAAAACTGACCATTTATTCCTACACTTTGTTTCCTATCTTTTAACCAGTAACCAATCCATGAGAGGACCTTCCCTCTTATCCAATGACAGCTTACTTTGCTTGGGAGCTTTTGGTGAGGGAGCTTGTCAAAGGGTTTCTGAAAATCTAAGTATACGATATCCACTGGATCCCCTGTAACATTCTATACCTTGGGGGAGCCCCCTTGTAACTCCCATATTCCTCATTTGTATATAATTGTGAGATTGCATATAAAGCATGCCATGTGAGGTATCAGGGGAAAGGTTATGATCAGCTGAAAGTCACTGTTCTATCTAAATATGTATATCTTTAGTGCTTCTGAAGTTATGGGATTGTATGATATAGTTATCACTAAAACGTGCTGTAAGTTGGGGAATGGGCCTGATATTAGCTCCCCAGAGACAACAGCAAAGAAAGTAACCAACGCCCAGGCGGGTGTCAAACAACCATCAACAGCCATTGTCCAGCCAGGGAGTTATAATTCAATGACTCATCTGCATGAGGCCACACCAGGGGAATTGCTCAACCTTGCCTGGGGACTCATCAATGCCCACCAGTCATGCCTGGACTTGTATTCTCCAAGCACAAGGGACTGAAGATATAAAACAGAACACAGGAGCCCCATGCTTGGCCTTTCTCCTTTCCCCAACTATCATGCAAGCAACCAGGACACTGAGAAGACTGAAGACTCCAACAGAGGAGACTGGCCCAAGTTTCAAGGGTGAAACCTGTATATTATGAACTGCAGTATCAAATAGGGTGAGAAAAACTGCTTAAGCTAGTTGTTGCCCAGTCTAGTAGGTTGAGAGTTTAGTCTGTGTGCTTATATTTTATTTCTTTTGGTAACTAACTCTGACTTTTTGCCTATCACTTATAGTCATTTAAAATCTCTCTTTTGTAGTCAATAAACTTGTTTTGCTGTTTATCTTTACCAGTGAGTTTGCCTAGCCAGTGTATATGCACTTTCTATTGATGAAGTGGTGAACCAATTCATAAATTTCCATTGCGCAACAAAGGGTCTTTTTTTCCACATATAGTGCCACTCCCCCACCAGTATGACCTGTTCTGTCCTTCCGATATATTTTGAACCCTGGTATTACTGTTCCCATTGATTATCCTCATTCCAACAAGTTTCTGTGCTGCTTATTATATCAATATCCTCATGTAATACAAGGCACTCTAGTTCACCTATTATTTAGACTTCTAGCATTTGTATATAAGGACTTTAAAAACTTGTCACCTTTTAGCTGTCTGCCATTACATGATGTAATTGAATGGAACTCTTTTGTTTGACTGTTTCTGATCAGATCCTACCCGTATTTTATCATCTTCCATCCTCGCCTCCTTACAAGGACATAGAGAATCTCCATTAATAGATCCTCCCCTATGGAATGTCTCTGTCCAAATCACATGCTTCTGCACACCTGTCGGCTTTCCTCTAACCCTTAGTTTAAAAACTGCTCTATGACCTTTTTAATTTTAAGTGCCAGCAATCTGTGTCCATTTTGGTTTAGGTGGAGCCCATCTTTCCTATATAGGCTCCCCCTTTCCCCAAAGTCTCCCCAGTTCCTAATAGATCTAAACCCCTCCTCCCTACACCATTGTCTCATCCACGCATTGAGACCCTGAAGTTCTGCCTGTCTGAGTGGCCCTGCATATGGAACTGGAAGCATTTCAGAGAATACTACCATGAAGGTCCTGGACTTCAATCTCTTACCTAGCAGCCTAAATTTGGCCTCCAGGACCTCTCTCCTATCCTTCCCAATGTCTTTGGTACCTACATGTACCACAACCACTGGCTCCTCCCCAGTACTACACATAAATCTATCTAGATGTCTCGAGAGATCTGCAACCTTTGCACCAGGCAGGCAAGTCACCTATGGTTCTCCCAGTCATTGCAAACCCAGCTATCTATGTTTATAATTATCAATTGCCCATTACTAATACCTTGCTCTTCCTAATAACTGTACTTCCTTCCCCTGGAGAGGTATCCTCTGTGCGAGATGATACCACGACATCATCTGGAAGGAGGGTCCCAACTATGGGATTGTTTCCCTCTGCTCCAGTTGGATGTTCTCCTTCCCTGAGACTTTCATCCTCCTCAACAGCACGGAGGCTGTCAGACTGGGGGAGGGGCCAGTCTACTGTGTCCCAGAAAGTCTCATCTATGTACCTCTTTGTCTCCCTGTAATGATGCTGCCCTTGGTGGGACACTTCTGAGTGTGTCAATTCAGGACAAATTGCTTAAAGCAGGGCAGTTACAACTCAAGGCTGGGGTTCCTTTGAACACCAAGGCAAACCAAACCAGCCAAACAGAGACGACTTCGGTTTTATCCCATTGGCTAACCATAAGTCACACAAGCAATTCCCTTAGGTACTCTAGTTTCCCAGTATCACCACCAGTGCCACTCGTTATGGGGATGAATGGTTATCAAATCCAATATCCCAGTAAAAGGAAAAAGGTTCTCCCAATCCCAAAGGACCAAGCCCCAGACCCAGGTCAATATACAAATCAGATCTTACCCACAAATCACACTGTTGCCAATCCTTTAGAATCTAAAATCTAAAGGTTTCTTCATAAAAAGAAAGAAATATAGATGGGAGCTAGAATTGGTTAAATGGAATCAATTACATACACTAATGGCAAAGTTCTTGGTTCAGGCTTTTAACATTGGTGGAATAAACTGCAGGTTCAAATGAAGTCTCTGGAGTACATCCACAGCTGGGATGGGTCATTCAGTCTTTTGTTCAGAGCTTCAGTTTGTAGCAAAGTCCCTCCAGAAGTAAGAAGCAGGATTGAAGACAAGATGGAGGAGCCGCAGCAACCTTTTATAGTCTCTTGTCATGTGGCCTTTCTTTCTTTGTTCTAAAGACAAGCATTCCAGCACATGGCATGAAAAAACCTTAGAGTTCTGTCCATAGGCATGTCCCTGCATGCCTTGCTGAGTCACCAGCTGTATCTGCCTTCTCTCAATGGGTCAGTTGTATAGCTGATGGTCCTTAATGGGCCATCAAGCAGGCTAGGCAGTGCTGATGCCATATTATCTGGTTTCAGAGTAGCAGCCGTGTTAGTCTGTATCCGCAAAAAGAAGAACAGGAGTACTTGTGGCACCTTAGAGACTAACAAATTTATTAGTTAACTAATAAATTTGTTAGTCTCTAAGGTGCCACAAGTACTCCTGTTCTAAATTTGTTAGTCTCTAAGGTGCCACAAGTACTCCTGTTCTTCTTTTTGCATATTATCTGGGGTGCCTTAGTACTGTGGAAAGGGATCTGGGGGTTATAGTGGATCACGAGCTAAATATGAGTCAACAGTGTAACTGCTGCAAAAAAAGGGAACAGCATTCTGGGATGTATTAGCATGAGTGTTGTAAGCAAGACATGAGAAGTAATTCTTCTGCTCTTCTCCACACTGATTAGGCCTCCACTGGAGTATTGTGTCCAGTTCCGGGCATCACATTTCTGGAAAAATGTGGATAAATTGGAGAAAGTCCAGAGAAGAGCACCAAAAATTATTCAAGGTCTAGAAAATGCAGCCTATGAGAGAAGATTAAAAAATGGGTTTGTTTATTCTGGAGAAGAGAAGATTAAGAGGGACATGATAAAGTTTTCAAGTACATAAAAGGTTGTTACAAAGAGAAGGGAAAAAAATTGTTCTCCTTAACATCTGAGGATATGACAAGAAGCAATGGGCTTAAATTGCAGCAAGGACAGTTTAGGTTGGACATTAGGAAAAAACTTCCTAATGGTCAGGGTAGTTAAGCGCTAGAATAAATTGCCTAGGAAGGTTATGGAATTTTCATCATTGGAGATTTTTAAGAATGGGCAGGGGACTGGACTAGATGACTGCTCGAGGTCCCTTCCAGTCCTACGATTCTATGATTATCAAATTCTAAAATAGAAAATAAATGAAAACAGTTGGTTAATAATATAGAATGGATGAGTGTTATACTCAGTTTTATAGCATTGAAAAAACCCTATGAGCATTAACCACTATGGAATTCATTTAATTATGTACGATATTAACAGTATCCACATGTTGTTTACCCTAATTAAAATTCACAAGTAGTAGAATTGAACAGCTAAATTTAAGTTTCAGATAACCAAGTATCAATTAAACGAAGTAACTATATTACAACATCTACAATTCAACTTGATATTAAAACTTTTAAACTACAAACGATTTTGGACAAAACTAGATAGGTTGAATAGGACAGTGGAACAGAAAGTAGCGTCAGCTTAACACAAGCTAGCAAAACCATTAGTACTTCTTATACTTCTGTTTTAAGAAGATAGTCTGAGGCTAAGCATGATTCTTAAGGCAAATTCACAATCATTGGATACTACAGCTTGAAATTCTGCACTGTTTAGACACATACGCACAATAACTGGGATAGAAGAATCACCCAATGTGATTATTATGCAACAGTGCAGAATAGATCAGATTCGCTCTGATTTGGAGGAGTTAATAGGCAATTTTACAAGTGTGAAAGTTCAGAAAGCAATTTGATTAACGAAGATATTCCAATTAAAGTTAATCAAGCAGTTTAAGTGGTTGTTCTCAGAGAGCCGATAGGCAGAGAGTATTGCAGGGAGATCATGGTATATGAATTAATTGGCAAAAGAAAGAGAGCTTATTAAAGGTGATTCCATACACCAATGGGTCAACACTGTAACGTCCAAACATAGAAAGAACTATTGCAAAATACCCTGCTTTTGGGATTTAGGGCCTACTCAAGTTCCCACACAAAGGTTGGAATAAGACTAGTATGGAGTGGAAGGTATGAACATATAAGGGTATGTCTACACTACGAGAGTAGTTTGATTTCACTTAAATCAAATATGTGGAATTGATATTACAAAGTCGAACGTGTGTATACACACTAAGGACAGTAATTCGACTGTGTGAGTCCACACTAACGGGGCAAGCGTCGACATTGGAAGCGGTGCACTGTGGGCAGCTATCCCACAGTTCCCGCAGTCCCCGCTGCCCATTGGAATTCTGGGTCGAGCCCCCCAATGCCTGCTGGGGAAAAAAATGTGTCGAGGGTGGTTTTGGGTAACTGTCGTCATCCAACCGTCACTCCCGCCCTCCCTCCCTGAAGGCGCTGGTAGGCAATCAGTTCGCGCACTTTTCTGCTGAGTGACAGCGCGGACGCCACAGCACTGTGAGCATGGAGCCCGCTGCGACCATCGCTGCAGTTGTGGCCGTTGTCAACACCTTGCACCTTATCAGCCACATTTTCCAGAGGCAGATGCTGAGAAATCGGGCGAGGAGGCTACGGCAGCGCGATGAGGACATGAAGTCTGAGAGTGGCACAGACTCATCACAAAGCACGGGACCCCGCGCCGTGGACATCATGGTGGCACTGGGTCATGTTGATGCTGTGGAACGGCGATTCTGGGCATGTGAAACAAGCACGGACTGGTGGGACCGCATAGTGCTGCAGGTCTGGGATGAATCCCAGTGGCTGAGAAACTATCGCATGTGGAAGGGACCTTTCCTTGAACTTTGTGAGTTGCTGTCCCCTGCCCTGAAGCGCAAGAACACCCGGATGCGAGCAGCCCTGACTGTCCAGAAGGGAGTGGCCATAGCCCTCTGGAAGCTTGCAACGCCAAACAGCTACCGGTCAGTCACGAACCACTTTGGCGTGGGCAAATCTACCATGGGGGTTGTTGTGATGCAAGTAGCCAACGCAATCATTGATGTACTGCTGTCAAAGGTAGTGACCCTGGGAAACGTGGAGGTCATCATAGATGGCTTCGCCGCGATGGGATTCCCAAACTGCGGTGGGGCTATAGATGGAACTCACATCCCTATCCTGGGACCGGACCACCAGGCCAGCCAGTACATTAACCGAAAGGGCTACTTTTCAATGGTGCTGCAAGCACTGGTGGACCATAGAGGACGTTTTACCAACATCAACGTCGGATGGCCGGGCAAGGCTCATGACGCTCGTGTTTTCAGGAACTCTGGTCTGTTTAGATGGCTGCAGGAAGGTATTTACTTCCCGGACCACAAAATAACTGTTGGGGATGTGGAGATGCCTATAGTAATCCTCGGGGACCCAGCCTACCCACTAATGCCCTGGCTCATGAAGCCCTATACAGGCGCCCTGGACAGTGAAAAGGAACTCTTCAACTACTGTCTGAGCAAGTGCAGAATGGTGGTGGAGTGTGCTTTTGGATGTCTCAAGGGGAGATGGAGAAGCTTACTGACTCGCTCTGATCTCAGCGAAACCAATATCCCCATTGTTATTGCAGCTTGCTGTGTGCTCCACAATCTCTGTGAGAGCAAGGGAGAGACCTTTATGGCGGGGTGGGAGGTTGAGGCAAGTTGCCTGGCTGCTGATTACGCCCAACCAGACAGCCGTGCGATTAGAAGAGCCCAGCGGGACGCGCTGTGCATCCGGGAGGCTTTGAAAGCTAGGTTCCTGAGTGAGCAGGGTAACCTGTGACTATTTAGTTTGTTTACAGAGAAGCTGAACCTGCCCCCATTTCTTTACCCAGTGAATGTTCACTATCCTCTCCAGTTTCATACCCCGTTCACCCCCTTCCAACCCACGTTTAAAAATAAAATCACTGAAAATTTGTTAATGAACAACGTTTTCTTTATTACTGTTTTTGCGGTAAAGTGTTGAAACTGGGACGCAGACTGTGGTGGGGAGCGGGTGTAGTGTAGTGATGCAAAGGACGCTTCTAAACTCGAGGAATGACAGGCTCCTGCTTCTACAGTGGTCTGCACTGGTGGACTGATTGTTTCAACGGAGCCTGCCACCCCTCCTGTTCGGGACTCTGTGTGTGGGGGCTATGTGACTTTGTGGCAGGGGGAGGACAGTTACAGATCCCCTGCTGCGTGGCTCTGTGATCCAGGATAAGGACCGCTGCATAAGATCTCTAACCGCCCTCCCCCGCCACAAAGTCACATAGCCCCCCCCCACATAGAAAATGAAAACCACCTCCCAGACTGACCAGGGTGCCTAGTGACCGCACTGTGTGCGTGACCTGCTGCTGAACCTGCCCCCGTATCTGTACCAACCCCCTTCCCCCGCTTCAAACAGACTGTCCTCTAAAAAAACATGATGGAAACAGTAATTAACAGAAACGTATTTTTTATTAGCAACTAGACAGTTAGGGGATGAAACTGGGATGGGGGCTTGGGTGAGGCGGGAAGGAAAGGACTTCTCAAATTTTGGGGAATGACAGACTTCTGCCACTTGAGCAGTCTGCAGGGGTAGAGTGACAGTTTTCACGGACTCTGCAGCCGCTCCTTCTTGGTACTTTGGGTGAGGGGGGTATGGGACTTTGTGGCAGGGGAAGGTGGTTACAGATAGACTGCAGCGGGCCTCTGTCCTCCTGCCTCCGGTCCTGCAGAACATCCACAAGGCACCAGAGTGTGTCCGTTTGCTCCCTCATTAGTCCAAGCAGCGTTTGAGTCGCCTGCTGGTCTTCCTGCAACCACCTCTCCTCCCGTTCGCTGTGTGCTCGCTGGTAACCCCCACTGAGTCTGCAGGGTTGCCTCGGCTCAGGAGCAGCCCATAAGTTCAGAGAACATGTCGTCCCGTGTCCTTTTCTTTCTACGCCTAATCTGCACCAGCCTCTGGGAGTCTGATGACCGGGTAGGTCGGGAGACAGCCATAGCTGTGGGATGGGAATTCCTCAGAAAGATAAATTTTTTGGTGAACAAAGAAAATAGTCTTTCTCTGTGAACAAGATCATTCACAGCACCTATCACATGCGCACTCAGGACAAGGTCGAATTTTCGGCCTTCGCATTCAGTCCCTGGGGTCTTGCAGTGCAGATCACAGAAGCAGAACAGGACAGCAGAATTTGGGTAGCAGGCTGACATGGTAAGCCATAGACTTGTGGAAGCTTAAAACTTTAATAATAGTACTGCCCTACATTCACGTTCAAAGCAATGCTCCTAGCGTTGGCCAGATCCTGCTGCCAGCAATCCGGCAAGCATGAACTGTGCCCCTGTCCCACCCCCTCGCGGCTGTCTCCAGGAAAGATCCCTCTATGCTGTCCCTCTCTCGCCTCCACCGCATGGCTGTAAACCGCCGGTTACAGTTCTGTAAAGGAACAGGCAAGCAGTCCCAATACTAACATTCCCCTAATTCAAAGCAGGTCACCATGAGCGACATCACTCTGATGCAGATTTCAGACAGCGACAAAGAACGCATGCTTCGTGAAAGCCTGCAAAGACCAGGGCCCTAGGCCGCCATGCTGTGCAAGGCAATGATACCGGAGTACTTGATGATAGCCTGGCGTGGAAACGTTTCATACTACGGAGGACACAACAAGGCCGCTCTCCCAAGGAACCTCATGCAAAGGCTTTCCATTTACCTCTAAGAGAGCTTCATGGAGATGTCCCATGAGGATTTCTGCTCTATCCCCGGACATATAGACCAAATTTTACTGTAGCTGCACTGGCAAGGACTAAACAGTAGAGCACCTAAGGCAAACCAATCAAGAGAAACCGAACATTGTTAGATTTTTTTGCAGCAGTTGCACTGCCAAAGACTAAAACTTTAAGTGCCTAGGACAATCTAATCATGAAAAACCCAGAGTTAATATTAATGTTCTGTTCTAAATAAATGTTTACATGTTTAAAACACTTACCGGCTGATCCTTCCCCTGATTCTGGGTCCGGGTTAACGCCTGGGGACGGTTGGTAGGGGATCTCTGTGAGGGTGATGAAGAGATCCTGGCTGTCTGGGAAATCAGCGTTGTAAGCGCTGTCGACTGCCTCGTCCTCCTCATCTGCTTCCTCATCTTCCCCGTCCACTACCATCTCCGAGGAAGTGGGCGTCGACAATATCCCATCCTCAGAGTCCACGTCAGTGGTGGGGTAGTGGTGGCGGCCGCACCTAGGATGGAATGCAGTGCCTCATAGAAACGGCATGTCTGGGGCTGGGATCCGGAGCGTCTGTTTGCCTCTTTGGTCTTCTGGTACCCTTGTCTCAGCTCCTTGATTTTCACGCAGAACTGCGTTGCATCCCGGCTGTATCCTCTTTCTGTCATGGCTTTTGAGATCTTCTCATAGATCTTTGCATTCCATCTTTTCGATCGCAGCTCCGAAAGCACGGACTCATCGCCCCACACAGCGATCAGATCCAAGACTTCCCGATCAGTCCATGCTGGGGCCCTCTTTCTATTCTGAGATTGCATGGCCATCTCTGCTGGAGAGCTCTGGATCGTTGCCAGTGCTGCTGAGCTCGCCACGATGTCCAAACAGGAAATGAGATTCAAACTGCCCAGACAGGAAAAGGAATTCAAATTTTCCCAGGGCTTTTCCTGTGTGGCTGGTCAGAGCATCCGAGCTCGGACTGCTGTCCAGAGCGTCAACAGAGTGGTGCACTGTGGGATAGCTCCCGGAGCTATTAGCGTCGATTTCCATCCACACCTACCCTAATTCGACATGGCCATGTCGAATTTAGCACTACTCCCCTCGTTGGGGAGGAGTACAGAAGTCGAATTTAAGAGACCTCTATGTCGAACTAAATAGCTTTGTTGTGTGGGCGGGTGCAGAGTTAATTCGATTTAACGCTGCTAAATTCGACATAACCTCCTAGTGTAGACCAGGCCTAAGATAACTCTGTAATTTAAAATGCACAACACAACTGAAGTAAGCATAAAAGTATTCTAAAGTTTAGAACACACACCAATAAAGAATGAGATGAGATTTTGAAGTTAAAAGTAGATTTTCTTAGTCATTCACATAGTGTAATGTTACAAGCAAGCAAGGATCTAAGGATGTTTCTCTCACTGGTGAATGGGTACCCTTACCACCAAATTATAGTCACACTTATCATTTCTGTCTCTGGCCCAATGACTCCAAGTATTTATATACAGTGGAACTTCTTCGCTAGTAGAGATTGAGGGAGTCACATAGCAAAATATCCCCTGGCTCAGTGGCTGGGGTATTCCTCTGAGAAGGGTCAGATCCCTGTTCAAATCTCTTTGTCTCATCCACTAGAGGGAGGACTTGAATTGGTGGTCTCCTGTATCCTGGGTGAGTACCCTAACCACTGGCATAAAAGTTATGAGGGAGGACCTTCTCCCCCAGTGTCTTTTTGGTGGAGTTAGGTAGCCTCTGCACCTATCTACAGGCCCAGGACCCATCTGCAGGTCAGTGACTAACTCCCCTGATTCATGAATTGCAGACAGAGAGGTGCCTATCTTTGTGAGAGGGGTGGGGCTTAGGACATACCTAAAAAGTACATGTTGTGAGGTTTGGTGTCACCACACTTAAGTCCCTGGGTGAATGCTGGTTTGGACCACTATCAAGAAGAAATAAGAAGTCACAGCATATAAGATACACATGCAGCAAGGAGTCCTGTGGCACCTTATAGACTAACAGACGTATAGGAGCATGAGCTTTCGTGGGTGAATACCCACTTCTTCGTATTCACCCACGAAAGCTCATGCTCCTATACGTCTGTTAGTTTATAAGGTGCCACAGGACCCCTTGCTGCTTTTACAGATCCAGACTAACACGGCTACCCCTTTGATACAAGATACACATGGTTCGAGGTGTGTAACACCAAGCTTAAATGTAGCAACTGAACAGAGGATGCGAACAGAGTAATTAAATCCCATCACAATGTGGGAATTTTATCTCAGCCTCTGCTCTGCACGGCTCTGTTCCAGGAAGGTGACTTCATCCTCTGCCTTAGTAACTATGACATATCCTTGTTACATGGCCACTGTAGCCTGGCCTAACCCTCTGAGATTTGTGGGAATTGGCAAAGGTATCATTCACTTAGCCCATCACTAACCAGGACACCGCTAGGGTTCTGTGCGGATTCTCTTATGTATACTGAGGTTTAAGCTGTGCCGGACAACAGAGACAGACACAGAGGAGAGGAGAGGAGAGGAGAGGAGAGGAGAGATAGGACAGTGAAGATGGGGGAAAATACAGCTTTTGTTGGTGTTCTCTGCATACAGGAGAACTCCTCGGTAATAGATGGATACTTTGGGCTGGCAAGTCGGTCATGACAGCTGTTGCTCAGGACCCCAGTTCACTTCCCCAGTCAGGGACAAGGTCTGATTGATCTGGTTGGCTCCCTCTCCTTCACTGGTCCTTCTTAGGATGGGCAGATCTAGGTGGACTGTGTCATCTCACCATGCTGGCGTGCAGTGCAGTTCTTTTCAGGATCAAGGTGGAAAGCTGAGAGACTGAGATAGGACAGGAGCATGATGGGGTGGGGGTGGGGGCAGAAAGGAGCACATGAGGGACGGGAAGACAGAGCAGGAGCTTACATGTATCAGATCGAGGACCTTGCTGGCACAGTGATAATGGTTAAGCATCCCCATTAAAGTATCAGGGTCTGGTGTCACAGAAACAATCCTTCTGCCGCAATTGCAGTGATGAAAAAAATTCATTCTTCTCCAAGGAAACCTCTTTTTAAGGGCTCCCAAAAGGTAAGGGTGGGTGGAATAATCCAATTAGTCCTAGTTTCTGACACACCAGTTTTGGTTCATTGATTTCTGATGCTCTCCTCCTCTTATTTAACAGTCACAATTTTAATATAGTCTTCATGTGTGGGTACAGGCTAAAGTCTGGGTGCTAGTTCAGCCCAGGCTGGTAACCTATTCACTTTGCAGTGAGGATACAGGCAATATCCTTCGAACACTAATTGTCTTTCAAAGCCTTCCCACAATTCCTCCCCACCCCCCATGTGCCCAGAAGGACAGACAAGTTCTCAGAGAATCAAAGAGCGGCTCAGCTCTCTGCAGTGCTAAGAACCATGTGGTGGGTCCCCACAAGTTACAGCAACACACACGATGTGTACAGCACCAACGAGGACACAGTCACTCGGGCAGGGCTTTGCAGAGTGGCTGCTCACAGCCTGGCTAGACTAACCCATGCTGAGACCACCTGGGTTCAATATCCTGAGCTTCTCACAGACAACATCCATTCCCACACACACAGCCATCCAGACACTGGACATGGATGTCAGAAACACCAGACCTGCTTCCGTCACCCGCCCAGTCAGGCCACTCCTTACTTCAGGCAAAAAAAAAAAAATCTTTGCAGAGCTTGCTCTCCTGCTACCCCATGCACCACAGACCAGAGAAATGGAGGAGCCGCTCTATTCCTACCTGGGCTCAAACACAGACACAGAGTCATCTCAATCCATGAAGCAGCAGCAGCAGCAGCAGCAGCAACCATAATGCTCCATTCCCAGGAACTCCTGAAAATTCTCCCCAATGAAGAGGCCAGGGAGCACAAAGACATATTAGTGAATCACAATAGCCAATTCCTTAATTCTTTGCTGCTTCTGACAGTCTGGCACTGGAGAGCCCCCTTCCCCACTTCACGGCCCTGCAACAGCTAAAGCAGGCATGGAGAAAGCTGGTGATGGGTTGCACACGAGCAGAGAGAGAGAGATCAGAACATGTAACTCTTGTAACCTTACACCAGTGCTCCCACAGCACCAGGCCAAGAATAGTTATTACAGCAGCACCTGGATTCTCAGTGGGAAATCAGGGCCCCATTGGGCTATCAATGATGCTTATATGACCCCAATGACCACAGTATCTATACATAGTACAGTATAGAAGGCATTTATCATTATACCCCCTGTGAAATAGGAGGTGCCATTATCCACATTGTACAGGTCAGGGACTGAGGCATGGACAGTCTAAGGGAGTTGCCCAAATTCACATGGGACATATTAGGCAGAGCAGGGAATTGAACCCAGATCTCCTGAGTTTCAATCCCAAACCCTAATCTCCTTGGACTCTGACAGTAGGCACGAGAGATTCACAGAGGCAGAGACAGTCCCAGCTCCAAGGCATTTCAGTGTAAAATGATAAGACAGAGAGACAGTGGACGGTTATCTCTATTTCACAGAGGGGGGATTGAGGATCAGAGATAATGAAGCTGGGACCTTTAAAGGGGCCCAGTCACACAAGGGAATGGAAGTTGGAGATTTAATTATCTGGGGCTCCTCTGGGGCCTGCAGCCTCAGTGACTGACAAAAGCTCAGACAGGGAGCTGGTGACAGAGCCTGGAACTGACCCCAGGTCTCCTGAGTCCCAGAGTAGGCCCTAAAACATGAGCAGAGCCCTCCTCACTTTTTTCTGCCATAGCAATATACCTCACAGACCACTCCCAGACCATACCTTACTTTATACACTCTCCCTCAGCCCCAGAACCCAGCCCCTCTCACTGCAAGGAACCACCACTTCACCAGACCAGGAACAGACACCAGTAGCAACACCCTCCTTCCAGGAATTCAGCATGTTGGCACAAGGGGTAGCCCTGGAGACATTGACAGTAGCCGGACACAGCCCCATGATTCTGGTTCATGCCCTGTGTCATAACTATAAAGGGAAGGGTAACAGCTGTCCTGTGTACAGTACTATAAAATCCCTCCTGGCCAGAGACTCCAAAATCCTTTTCCCTGTAAAGGGTTAAGAAGCTCAGGTAACCTGGCTGGCATCTGACCTAAAGGACCAATAAGGGGACAAGACACTTTCAAATCTTGTGGGGGGGAAGACTTTTGTTTGTATTCTTTGTTTGGGAGTGGTGTTCGCTCTCGGGACTGAGAGGGACCAGACATCAATCCAGGTTCTCCACATCTTTCTAAACAAGTCTCTCCTATTTCAAACTTGTAAGTAAATAGCCAGGCAAGGCGTGTTAGTTTTCCTTTGTTTTCTCAACTTGTAAATGTACCTTTTACTAGAGTGTTTATCTTTGTTTGCTGTACTTTGAACCTAAGACTAGAGGGGAGTCCTCTGAGCTCTTTAAGTTTGATTACCCTGTAAGGTTATTTCCATACTGATTTTACAGAGATGATTTTTACCTTTTTCTTTAATTAAAAGCCTTCTTTTTAAGAACCTGATTGATTTTTCCTTGTTTTAAGATCCAAGGGGTTTGGATCTTGATTCACCAGGAGTTGGTGGGAGGAAGGAGGGGGAATGGTTAATTTCTCCTTGTTTTAGATCCAAGGGGGTTGGATCTGTATTCACCAGGAGTGGTGAGAGGAAGGAGGGGAATGGTTAATTTCTCCTTGTTTTAGATCCAAGGGGATTGGATCTGTATTCACCAGGAGTTGGTGGGAGGAAGGAGAGGGAATGGTTAATTTCTCCTTGTTTTAGATCCAAGGGGGTTGGATCTGTATTCACCAGAAGTTGGTGGGAGGAAGGAGGGGAATGGTTAATTTCTCCTTGGTTTAAGATCCAAGGGGTTTGGATCTGTATTCACCAGGGAATTGGTGAAGGTCTCTCAAGGCTACCCAGGGAAGAAAATTAGCCTTGGGATGGTGGCAGCGGACCAGAACTAAGCTGGTAGTTAAGCTTAGAAGTTTTCATGCAGGCCCCTACATTTGTACCCTAAAGTTCAAAGTGGGGATACAGCCTTGACACCCTGACAGCCAGAAGAGTCGAGAACTTCTGTGGCCTGCTGCTAATACAGCTGGGGTGGAACATGAGCAAGATGGAGGGGAAGCACATTTGAAAATCTGGCTGTTGGGGACATAGGCAGAGCTGAGTCATGAGACATTGCTCCATCTCTGAGACCGGGGTGAGTATTCCCAGAGGATGCAGCTTGCCTTGGGAAGGGGAAGGAAAGAATAAGTTTGTCTCACATGAAAACCTTGGTTATGGGAAGATCAGCACCATTATGTCCCTGAATCTCTTTTGTCCTGTGGGAGGGAACAGTCTCACCCACAAAGGATCTATGGATTATAGGGGCTGATTCCTCTGAAATCTGGGAGACCAATGGACAATACTGCATAGAAGCTGAGACAACCCACAGCTTCTAATGTCCTATGGAACAGGAATCCTTACCCAGCAAGGCCACAGTCTCATAATTCTCCCACATGATGTCCCTGTTCAGGGATCTCTGACCTGAGTCCAGCAGGGCCCATTCCCCCTCAGCGAAATACATAGCCACCTCTTAGAAGCTCACCAGCTCTACTGCAGCCATTTCCTTTCCCCGTCTCCAGAGACAGTCAGATGATCTGGTGCAAAATATGGATGTGATTCTGCCGCCTGTCAGGGTGAGAAGGGCAATTGGGAAAGTTTCAGAAGGGGTTTTAGTGCATTTCACACCTCACTTCCCTACAGGTTCTTTTCCTGCAGACATTCATTCTAGACTATGTCATCCTAGGGAAATGCTTGACCAAGATATTAAAAACCAACAACCTAAATTAGGTCCCAAATCCCTATACTGTTCTCTCAACCAAGGGTATTGAGAACCACTGCACTAAACTAAAGAGCCATTTGGTATCAACTATTTTCTCTCTGTGAAGATACTTGTACAGTATAATCAAATCACCTTTAAGCCTTTCAACATTTTTTTTAATAATAAACTAAATTGATGGAGCTCTTTAAGTCTTTCACTGTAAGGATTATTCTCCAGCCCTCTAAATTCATATTTATGTCTCTTTTCTGCAATCTCTAAAAAAAAAGTCTACATCAAAACAGATTTTTACAAGATTAGAGAGAGAAATGCATCTGATGTACGAGATCCTTCTCTGTCAAATGTAAACATTTTAGTCCATATTGTTAAGAAAATAGAGTTGATTAAAAACATTTTTTTAAATGTTAAAATTGTAACTCTTTTCCCCAGACCCCTCTCAAAAACAGGGTAGGTGTTTTTTTCCCCCCAACTTTCAAAAATAGATTCACCCAAGACAGAGACTGTCACCCTAAAGAAGAATATAGGAATAGTCAGACTGTGTCAGATCCAAGGCCCATCTAGTAACGCTGAACATATTATAAGCATCTGAAAAGGGCCCTTTAGAGACTAAAATTGTGCAGCCGATGTTAACTGTCATTGTGCGCTCCAGCTGCAATAAAAGGGCAGAATCAAAGGAACCACTCTGGGGGATCCCCCCTGACACCGTCCCCAGGCAGGGCCGTCTCTAGGTTTTTCGCTGCCCCAAGCAAAAAAAATTTTGGCTGCCCCCTTCCCACTGCACCCTCCTGCCGCCCCAGCCCTGGGTCACTGGTAACTCGCTCCCAGGGCAGGTCATCCAGCAGGAATTTTGGATGTGCACAGAACACAGACAGGATTGGTTCCCATATGGTTACAGAACTGCAGTAAAGTGGAACAATTTTCAGCTAGTGTGATTGGAGGATATCTGGATGCATATTATAAGACGGTCCTACATAAATGAGGAAAAGTTGAGGTGCCTTTATTATTCTTTTGTTCCATTCTTTGTTTCTATGGGGAATTTGCCAATGCAATATCATGGTCTTCCTTTTAAACAAATAAAACTAAAACTGGGGGAAAAAAAAAAAAAAGCAATGGCTGTTGAAAATAGCAATTCCAGTCCTAATAACCACTGGGAAGCATTTCTTGCTCAGTTTATTCTACTTTTTCTACAGCAAGTTACAGTGGATCAGTATATTTGATTTGGGAGAAATGAAGTAACAGCTGCCCAAACTGAGCTTGAGCACTCCTGAATTTTGAGGTGTTCAAATCTGGAAGGCAGGTGCTAGATTCCCTTTCTGAATATTAGCTAAATCTGGAAAAGAAAAGTCAATTTCTGCTTCCATGGCTCAGAAGTGTAAATCCTCCCACGTGCGTGGTACTGTATCTAAAGCTCCCCAGTCTAGTAGAGCCTCCCCTCCCTTACTTTTCATTTTAAATTCTAGTGGGATCCACGTACCTGCCTTGCTAGGCTTCAGATAGAGAGGTGCAATGTCCATTTAGTCCACCCAATTCTTTCTTTGGGGGAGAGCCCAGGGCTGGGGCAGCAGGAGGTGCAGGTGCGGCGGGGGGGTAAGAACCCAGACTGGGGCGGCAGGAGGTGCAGGTGGGTGCCAGGGCTGGGATGGCAGGAGATGCGGGTGGGGGGAGAGCCCAGGGCTGGGGCAGCAGGGGGGTGCAGGTGGGGGACAGAGCTGGGGCAGCAGGGGGTGTGAGCGGGGGAGATTCCAGGGCTGGGGCAACACAGAGGTGCAGGGGGAGCCCAGGGCTGGGGTGGGGGGTGGCAAAAAAATTAGAACTGGCTCTGTCCCTACCATTTACAGCAAGCTGCAGCATGAGGTTTCACAAAAAGAACAGGAGTACTTGTGGCACCTTAGAGACTAACAGATTTATTAGAGCATAAGCTTTCGTGGGCTACATCCCACTTCTTCGAACGTGAGGTTTCAGTTCCACACTCCTTCCCTTTCCTGTTAATTGCGGCCGATGGAATGCTGGGAAATGTAGTTCTTTCCCTGCTCCAGGGCTGGCTCTATAGGCAGGGAGCTAATGAAGGAACTACAACTTCCAGGGCTCTCTGTTGGTTCTCAGCTCCCATGCTGGATTCTTGTGCCCCTGCAAATTTGCTGCCCCAAGCACCTGCTTGCTTTGCTGGTGCCTAGAGCCGGTGTATCAGCACAAAACGCAACCCTCCCCTTTTGCAACTGGGAGTGGTTTCTGCCACGCAGCCTAGCAGTTTGGTAAACTGTTTGTTAACTTGCTAGCCTGGTCATGGGGTTGCGAATCAGGAGGGGATGGGGTATGTGGTCAAAAACGATCCCGATCTGCTTCCTGACCGGAGTGGCCGCTTTCATTGCATTCGTGAAAGGGGAGGTAGGGTTTGTGGGTATGGAGCGTACCCCTGAGCCTAAGTTGAGACCACAGTGGCCCCTTTTCATTTTTTCCACTGGCTTCTCCTTGCTTAGTTCCAATAACTGGGCTGCTCATGCATCTGTCACTGGTCCAGGGATGGTTGCAAAACGGGAGGGATGGGGTTTGTGGTTGAAAACACTCACACTCTGCTTCCTCTGGGGGATGGTTTCAAAATGGGAGGGATGGGGTTTGTGGTTGAAAACACTCACACTCTGCTTCCTCCTGGCTAATGTGCCAAATTGATCTATTGCATGATTGAGGCATGCTGTTTCACTGTTTTGTGTGTGAATCCGTGAAAAGGGATTTTTTTTACTTTACTCTTCCAATTTGCATCATATACATGGACACAAATACAGAGAACAATTTTTTAAAGTAAAAAACATTTATTATTATAATCTGGTATATACATGAAAAATGTCTTTTGGTTGCATTATGTTTTGAACAAGAGGCATTTAAACAAATTTTTTGGGGGGGGGTAAAGAAGTGAACTATGCACATTTCTTGCAGTTGTACTCTTTCTTGGCATCAGTCAGGTAGTCTTGATTGGTTCCTTCTGTAATGCAGGGCATATGTGCCCATCTCTTGCAAGAATCACACTGTACCTTTGATAAGTAACAATTAAGAAATGAATTCACAGAAGTTATAATGTTACACATACTTTTCATTCACTCATGCTATTCCTTCTACATGTCAGCATTACCTAACATATGTATGCCTATCAGCATGAAGAAAATGTTTACTGATGTGGATTTTTTACAAGAATCATGATCCTTAGGCAGTTTATGGCATTTATTTATCATATAATTCTATGTTTCTTACCATCGTGCAATCCTCACTCTCCTTTTCACAGTTGACGAGGTTGCAGTATATGCAGTAGTCTTCCACGTTTTCTTAAAAATATATATATCGTTATGAAATGAATACATTATGACCAAAACTGAAAATGCAAATCTTCATTTATTAATTAATGTCAATATTTTAATCCAGTCAATGGTTTGAACGTATCTTTTCCTTTTTTGTGACTCATATTTTCTCAAATTTTTAGTTTACTGCCCCTGTATCTAAAAATGCCAATTTCATTTAGCTAGCCGATCAATAGCAATCATCATTCACCTGATTCAAATTTTTGTGTACTTAAGGATATTATTGGTTCATAGTCACCATTACAGAACCAAACCTGTGAGATATCCCACTTTAAGGGTATTAAGATAACTGTCTGCTATGTGACATAATTCCACTCTTCATGTTATCTTCACATGTGCCTAATGAGACAACAGTACATGGTAGAAAGTAATTACCTGACTCCTTCATTAGAAGAATTGCTATATGTCTTCTAAACACAATATTAGCCTCTTGTGTTGTTTCTATCATACTTATGTCTTTGTGCTCCAAATATGCTTCTGCAAACTAACAACACTGATATTTAGAATAAACATCATAATTACCAGAGGTGAAAGTGGGCCGGTTCAGCATACTGGTAAGACCCAGCCACTTGTACCGGCCCTTACACGGCTGATGTTACACTTCCGCTGTGGTAGTGCTTTATGCTTTAATGTCGCTGCCCCCTTTAGCACCCTCCCCAGCCCCCCTGCATCAGCGGCCCTGCCATAGGGTCCGGCAATGCTGTTGGATGCTCCTGGCAGGGCTGCCAACAGTGGGGGAGCAAAATGTGCCCTGGGTTCCGGCGATTTACAAGGGCCTGGTTCTCCTGGCCACTGCAGCAGCAGCTGTGAGGAAGGGCTGGCTGGTGGAATCTGGCCCCCCAGCACCGCTCCTTCCGCTGGAGACCCCATCCCTTCTGGGGGGTCACAAGCCCACCCCACACACCTTGGCAAGGACGCTGGTGCAGTGCCCACTGGTAATCTCCGGCATTTACTTTCACCCTGGATAATTACACAAACATGACAAATAATAATGGCAATTTGGTATTCAATACCTTTAAGATGAGTGGTCCGCAGTTGTGGCCATCACTTTGTCTGGGATGATGAACAATTTTACTGTTCCAATCAGATGAGGATTTTCCAGTTAATCGTTTGTTGAAGTTTCTGAAATTTTTAGAGATTACATTAGCAGACTGCATAAATGAGCTTTGCTTTCCCTTTTTTCCCCCTCCGGTTTATGGACATAGATAAAAATCCATTCTCTCTCTTTTTAATTAATTATGGAAATTACTTATTGCTCACATATATACACACTTGCTTTCATATTATTGTCTCACTGTTACACAATGTATCACCTGATTTGCTGTGACCCATGTTAATAATAACACATTCTCAATCTTGCAACATGCTACTGTTTCGTGTCCACATTCTGTTAAGTCGTTCCCCAGAGTCAAATCACACAAGTTCACTCAAAGTCCATTACTAGGCATATTCACTACAAGTACATGCTGTTTCAATTTTTATTTGTAGCTACTAGGAAGATATTAGTCTCACAATTGTTACATTCCCTTCAAAAAAAATTTCAATGGAACAGTTAATGTCCACTGTAACAGTAAGTATCTAATGAATCACCTCCAATTCCTCAGGCATGTTCTTTCATATCTCATCTCATCACACAAGGGGTCAATTATTAACAATTCTTTTTTTTCATCGAGGCTATCTGTGAGTTTAAATATATTCACAAATTATATTGGTAATGTGATTATTTCAAACATTTTATAATGATTTATCAAAAATCATTATGCAATGAACATATTTTCGTTTGTAATGTCTCAGTAACACAGAAGAGAAAAGCATATTGTGAAATCATTGATCAATTCATTACAGAATGTATTCTTCCAAGTTACACTCAGAACAAAACTTGACAGTAGCATTTTATTTTTAACATTCACATTCCACTTTCATTTGCATGCACTGAACTCACTGAAAACCCGCAACATGGGAAATTATATCACTGCTACCATAGTTGGGTTACAAATCTCTCATTTATTATAACATTTATTGACCATAATCCACAACTGCAATACAAAACATCTTACCGCAAGAACCCAATGACCTGGTGTGTGGTAAGGAAGCAATAATATATCATTTTGAAGTAATTCACTCTGTATTTATTAAAAAAAAATAATTAGAAATGCAATTATAGTTTCCAGTGAAGCAAACAATGAAATGTACATTATACTGTATTTCCCAGTTTCATTACATGCATTGTTATTAGACTACTCCTCCACATCAAACACACCATTGTATTTGCTGTTTCACACTGTGTTTAACTCAATTAATGAAATTGTGCTTTGCTCATGCTATGTATGAAAGTGTGTTAGCATTTACCTTCACTTTAATTTGTGGAGCTCTGCCTGAGAGAATGACAGTAGAAACTACTGATGAGATGGCTTGTACCTGTTGACATTCAACAAAGTTATTAATGCATTAATAATTGTGGCACATGAAGAACATAATGAATTTAATATAGACAGACATGCAAGGGATCCTTAATGTTACAAATCAGATACGTATATATAAGAGAGTTCTATAAAAAAAAAAGATTTGTAATCAATGTGCTCTGTCTTACTTAATGTAAAAACCAACTAAGCTGTTCGCATATTTGTGTTCAATTAATGGACCCACTGAACTGTACATCAAAACTAATGTGGCCCTGTATTGTATGTCCGATATGCACCTCCAAACACATTTCAGTAAATGTTTGGCAGCAGTAAATACACAGAAATGTTGCAATTTCAGGTTTATTTTGATATTTCAAGGATATTTGGTCTTCAATATGTTGTGCCACATATTCACGTGACTGTTTACTTACTGAATCTATGTATACTTTCATGTACCATCACAGTAAGTAGCCTACCTTTCCATCTGCTTTCTCGACCACACAGCTCAAATATGCATCAATAACCTACAACACATGATGAAAGAAAAGGCACAATTTCAATAATATTTGAAGAGTTAATCCCATTAACAAATACATGTTTAGTGTTACTTAAATGTACCTCATCACTTAACCAGTTTCTCGGTTTCAGGCAATGAAATGAGGAGCCATACAATTTTATGTTTCTCACTTTGGCCTCCAGTCTCTCTGTGTGTTTGTCGGTCATTACAAATTTGACTAGGAAAAACATATTAACACATATTACATGCATGGTAATACAGTTTCCTTTTTCTGTTTTACTACTGTGAATGCCACCATTTTGTACATGAAAACCTTTAACATAGTTCCATTTATGAAGTATTTTAATCTGTTTAAGAAATGTGCAGTAACCAATTACCTTTCAGAATCCATTGCTTGTTTTCCACGTCCTCCATAAGCACGTCATCAAAAATGTCATCCGCATCACTTGTATCATTCTTTGAAACATCTTGCCCTATATACTCCTCCTCTTCCATTGCTGTGACCTCTATGTTTTTTAATGTGCTGTCGTGAGATACAGTACCAACCACTTTTCTAATTTCTTCCATGGGTATTTCTGGTTCAGTGTCACCAACTGCAATTTCAGTTCCGAGTTTTCCCTCTGATGTGCTTTCAGCAGCTAATGTTGGTGGCTCTTTGAATGGTTTGAAGTGTGCAATACTGTACATGGTTCCTAACTGTTTCCCTGAGATGGTTTCTAATTTCACTCTCTTACCCTCAACAGTTGTAATTTTGTATGGTCCCCGATAGTTAGATTCCAGTACTGCTCCTTTTCTTGTTCTCTTTCTAGCATTCAGTAACAGAACAGAGTCACCAACAGCAAAGGTTATTTCCCCATATTTAGAAATCTTTCTTTTAGCATAATTTCTTTGTTGCTTTTCTTGTGCTTTAGAAATGTTACTTAGGGCCAGTGCAATGTCAGCCTCATGTCTCGATTTCCTATTGATGCTGTAGTCTTTGCAGCATTCTTCCTCAAGTGTATCCAGATCTGGGATCTTTGGAAAATTATGGAGAAGGGGTTGTATTTGTAAAATGAAGACACAGTTAATGCCATGTGTACATGAAAGGTGCTGGTAATAACATACACTTACCGTGTAATTCTCTGAGACTTCTTCTGGAAACCGTGGGTCTACACAAAACATTAGTCGAAATGGTGACATTTTTGTTGATGCGTGTATTTTAGTCCTCAAAGAAAACAAAATGGGGTCAAGTAATTTATCCCAATTACTCCCGTTGTCATCAACCATCTTTCGCAATGCTCTGTAACAAATGAAAATTGATTTGATTAAAAAAAAAAAGGAACAAGTACAGTCTTGGTTGAAACATATCATACATAATCCAAAAGGTGTAATACATAATGAAAAATACGTTCAAGGCAACACATTGATTTTGAAGATTTTTTTGTGAATTGCATCTTCTAGCATTGGACACTCTACTTGCCATTAATTCTGTAATATTCCCACCCATTCACTTACCTTTTTATGGATTTATTAGCATTTTCAACCAATCCATTGGGTTGTGGGTGGTACGGGCTGGTGAAGCTACGTTCTATTCCCATTCTTTCACAAAAATTCGTGTTTAACTGAAAGAAAACAAGTTACACCATAAACTTACATATAGACTTGTGTTAAGGAATGTTCCTTTTTGTATTTGCCACTACTTTTATCTGTAATTAGCAACCGGAATAGCCCATGTTTTCATATTTGTTTTGGAAACAAGTAGTTGTGTGTTTCTTTGTTAGATATGAAGACACCAAAAAATATTGTTATAGCAACACTGATGGTGACTATTAACAGTTTATAAAAAAAAAGGTTGGTGATTGTTTGAGATCAATGAGTGACCTGATAGTGAGTTTGACTACATAGTACAAATAACCAGAAAAAAAACAGTCATTACCTTATTATTGAATTCCGAACCCTGATCTGTCAGTATCCGCTCTGGGCATCCACGTCGAACAATCAATTTGTACATGTTCTCTACCACCTCGTATGCTGACTTACTTCTAAGTGGAAAGGCTTCCAGCCATCTTGACAGATAATCTATGACTGTCAGTATATACTGGTATCCATCCTTTGTTACTGGTAATGGTCCTATTAAATCCATTTCCAACAATTCCCAGATCCGAGTGACCTACATACAAGGGTACCAGTTACAGTCATACTACACATGTTTATTACTAAATGTTCTCAATAAACCCATATGTCATAAGCAGAGTACACAGTGTAATATGGTTACAACAGCCATAGAATCAGAATGAAAGCCCACTCTTAAATACAGAAGAGAAAGAAAGAAAACAAACAAACAAAAAGAAGTACAGGAATGGGTTATGGAAAACAATACAAGAGTAAAGCTGAAGACATATCCCCAGCCAGTGCAAAGGCGCATTAGAGGTAATTGCTGCACTATGCTGTTCCACTTGTACGCATTGGACTCGTTTCAAAATCAAAGCCTCATTGTATTGCAGAGATAACAATGGATAATGATAAACAATAATGTGTCCGATTTCAAAATTCACCTTTATGCTTTTCAAGGTGGTATCCATATTTAATTCCTTTCCCTGTTTCTGGCAAGTAAGACATCGTGCAACCTGTTTTTGATGGAAAAATATGATGACATGAACATTTCGTTATGGAAATAGTATCGCAAGGGAACTGAGTTCACATTTGCAAACCAAATATACTTTTATATTTCTTTTATACATTTTGAACTTCTATTTCAATTGTAAATAGCATTCTTCAGGATTTAGTTTCATTACTTTACATACCCAATTGGCAATGTCTCTTGTCATCCCTGGCCAATAGTATTTTGATGTCAGCAAATTCCTCGTATTGAATATTCCTAGATGTCCACCCAATGGACTGTCATGGTAACTTGCAAAGAGTTGTAGGGCTTCTTTCACAGTATGCACAACGACAACCTTTCTTCCTTTTGCTGAATGGAACAATGTCCCCTCTGTTGATCATAGAAGATGGAGCATGGAGGATGATTAAGGTTTATTGGGGCCCTGGGCCAGAGCAATTGTTGGGCCCCTACCCACCCTGTCCGCTGGCTGCACCACATATGGCCCTATCCCTTTAGTCCTCTTCCCCAGGATCTCTGCCATGTTCCACGTCGGCTCCCCAACATTTTGCCTGCCCCACAACTCCTTCGCTCATTTCCCACCCACCCCGGTCTTCCACACAGCACTAGGACTGGAGAAGCTCTGTCCCTGTGTCACGGCCCCAGGGCTGTACCAGGGAGTGAGAGCACCTCCAGTACCAGGGCTGTGGCAGGGGTTTGTATGCTGCGGTTCTTTAGGGGACCAGAAGCAGGGTGCTGTGGATTCTCCTGCCCCACCAGGCACTTCTGCTGGGGTTCGGGCATAGGGGCTTCCCATGCTGCCACGTGGCTTCTGCCAGGGCTGGGGTGGGGGCAACGTGTTGCACTTAAGATATAACCGGTTATTTGCAAAGCCATTCATTAATTATAAGGCATATGCCTATCAAAGACATCTATATACAGTATGGTTCATAATCCCTTGAGTACAAGGATTACATTTCAGTGTATAGTTAGAAATTTTTGCTCATTGAACATATAGTGATTGTTGGTGGTGCTTGCAGCAGACGATAACATACTTAAGAAATGAAGCAAAGTCATGTGGTTTTTTTGGTAAAATGTATAGTAATTTCTCATATAACTGCAAAGCACACTGCATTTCTTGCACCACTGTCATAGATATCAAGGGAGATTTTCTGGAAAATATCATTAAAACTAGAGATCTCAATTCCGGTCCCATTGAAGGTAAGGTTATAACTCCAAATAATCCCAGTGTTGGGACATCAGGACCATCATTTACAGGCTGAAGTTTCCTGTGTAATAGATTCATAGATTCTAGGACTGGAAGGGACCTCGAGAGGTCATCGAGTCCAGTCCCCTGCCCGCATGGCAGAACCAAATACGGTCTAGACCAGATAATGTGTCAGTATTATCTTAAGTAAAGTATTTCTTGCCTTCCAAAGAAAAGTTGACAGCATATCGACGCAGGTTCAGTCTTCCTGCTTTATTCATTCCTTCAGGATATGTGCTACTCCTTAGGTATGCCAAAACATTTGCAATTTTCTTGTCAAAAGATTTCCCTGAGAATTGTTTACAAGGGAAAACAGTTACTTAAGTGCAATGTCAATCAAAAAAGAAAACACAAGCACATTTGCTTGAAGATAATGGGTTCTGAAAAAAAAATTAATAATATATGGGGATATACCTATCTCATAGCACTGGAAAGGACCTTGAGTCCAGTCCCCTGCCTTCACTAGCAGCACCAAGTACTGTACCTGACAGTTTCCCACCCCCCCGTTTTTTTTATTTTTTTTCCCCTCTGATCTCTAAATGGCCCCCTTAAGGATTGGGCTCATAACCCTGGGTTTAGCAGACCAATGCTCAAACCACTGAGCTATCCCTCTCCCCAATGGGAACACATGGAAACAGTCTACTTACTTTCCATTATGTGTGTTGTAGAGTTAATTTTTGAGTTGGTGCAAGTTTTGGGGAGAAAATACTTTTCTGAAACTCTGAAGAATCTGAAATAGAGAAACACCTATAACATACACATATCAGTATCACCTCATTCTCAGCTATGCCTTTAATCAATCATTTTACTGTAATTTAACTAATGAATCCTAAAATAATGTTAGTCCATTATCTAACAAATTAGATCCCACCACCTGAATTGTTTTTCACCAGCAAAATTACTTATACATCAGCCAAAGAAAATCAAAAAACCAGACACAGATCACACAGATAAACAATAGAGAAATGGGTACCAATAAATAAATAAACCACCATGAGTGGGCCTGACTGGTATATAAGGGCAGTCAGCAGCGAACCAGCTGAGCGGCGAACAGCAGAGGCTAACAGCGGGAGTTTGCCTGGGAGCTGTCCGAGAGGAGGTACGCTAAGTGCTGCATTAGGGGGGCTGTGTTGGTGAGTATCTGAGTGTCTGCTGCTGGGACAGTTGGTCAGTTTGACCGTGTGCTTGATTGCTTGCTTGTTTGTTTGAAAAGTGTGAATTGGGAGTGCTTTGTTCCAGCTGGGCCTTGAGTGGGCCTGACTGGTATATAAGGGCAGTCAGCAGCGAACCAGCTG
>NC_048311.1:5231421-5271164 GCF_013100865.1 Trachemys scripta elegans | reverse complement strand
TGAAAAGAACAGCCCGGCCAGGAGAGAGTGAACCTTCCCACCCCACCAGCTCTGCCAGAGGAGCCACTCTTGGGAGGTGACCAGGGAGCGGGAGGGACAGTGACTCCCAGCCTTGGGCCAGGGCAGAACTGGGGTTAGGGGAGCCAGCGGGAGGTGGGGGGGCTGTCTCTGTACCTGAGGTTGCCCACTGAAACCAGGGAGTTGGCGAGGATGGCGCTGGGTGGAGAGTCATCAGGAAGCTCCTCAATGAGCTCCTGTGAGACGCGAAGGAGACAAAGGAGCGTGTGAGATTCGGGCCCCACTGACACCTCCCAGTGAGGAGATTACACAGCCAGTGCCCCACATGCCCAGCAGGATTCCCCACTACCTCCTGCTCCTCCGATTTCTTCCTGCCCATCAAACTTGTCCCCTTCCAGGATTCCTGCCCAGCTCAGTCCCAATCCCCTTCTTTCCTCCTCCCTGTCAAAACTGCCACCATTCAGCACCATCCCGACTACCGAGCTGGGACCATGTGATTCCTTGTCCCCAGTCTTGGCTGCCCTCTAGCGCCACAATACCCCCACTGCCCACTACGGACCAATCTCAGAATTTCTCCATTCTCTTCTCCCCAGTCTTCAACCCCAGCAATCCCTGCCCTCTGCTGCCCCCTCCAACACCATCCAGCCCCCACCCATTAACCAACAATGGGTGATACCTCCGCCAATCCCATGTCTCTCTCCTCCCTCCAGCTGCCGTATGACGTGTTTCACTCACCACAATCCTCTCCACCACAGCCGCCTTGCAGCAGCGTGGCTCCAGCGTGTCCTGCCCTCTCTCCTATGCAGCAAGACACGCGGGGTGGATGGCCTGCAGGAACATGAGCTGCTGCCCCTCATCCTGTATCCACCAGGTGTGGGGTATAGCGAGAGAGAACCTGTTAGCTAGGGACCTTCCTGCCCCACCCACACCAGCTCCAGGGCTCAGGCCTCAATGGGGGATTGTGGGGACCCGCCTAGTGTCCAAATCCCCCACGACTCCTACACAAACAGGATCAGGAACTGGGACAGTGCCTGTGAGGGGAGGAGACCTCGGCTGTTGTGGGACAAACACTCCCATCTTGGGGGTCCCAAATGATGGATGTAAAAGGGCCCCATTAGGGTGGTGGATCATCAGAGACAAGATCCTCAGCAGGGGGTGGGGATGCTGGGAAGGGACAGGACAGTCTTGGTTCCAGCCCAGGTGGGGAACATTTGTACCTTTTCTCTGCACTGGCGCTGCTCTCGGATGACCTTCAGAGCAGCTTCATCTGTGGCCATGTCCACCCATTCCTCCTCCTCTGAATCCCTGGGGGTCCCTGCACCAGGGAGAGAAGGGAACAGGGTGATGCCTGCTGCCACTTGGGGGAAGGACAGGGGTTTGGTGGGGAGAGCAAGATTAAAGACCCCCCCTTCCCACCTCAGGCACCCAGGGCAGATCGGGCTGCACACCTCCCTCTCAGGGATACCTCCAGCCCCCAACAGCTTCAGAAGCCCATAGCAGAAAGGCCCACCTCCACTGTCCAGGACTCCATGGGAGGTGCCCACTCCCTCAGCCCCAGAGCATCAAGGACCAAAGTGGCATCACCTCTTGATGCCCCCACCCCCAGCTCGCCTTGCTGCAGGGGCAGCTGTGTGATTGCTGCTGGTGTCAGTGGGGTTCACGTGGCTCAGGCCAGACACCTGGGCTGGGGAACCCCCCCGCCATGTCACTGGGAGAGCATCTGGGCCCAGGTGTTCACATCCCCGTCCTCACCCCTCCCTGAACCCAGCCTGGCTCCTCACCTGGAACAAAGCAGCAGCGTCCATCAGCCTGAGATCCAGGTGCTGCTGCTGTCCCATGCTGAGCTGCTGGTGCTGGGACAGGGATCTTCCACCTCCTGGCCTGACGGGGCTGGAAGGTCCTCAGTGACTAGGCAGGGCAATGCCTCCTACTGGGAATGAGAGCTGGGCTCCTGGGGCCGCTGCTGCCCACACAACAAGCCCCAGAGCCTCCCTGCCTGGCGCTCCTTCTGGGCTGGGTCCTGTCTGTGAAACCGCATCCTGAGTCAGCTCCATTTGGGCGTGGTCGGGGCCTCTCCCAGCTCAGCGCCTGCGCAAGGAGCTGGTTTCGTTTGCTAGAAGGCTGGGCACTTCCGCCTTCTGGCCTGCTGTTGTACTTAAAGTACTGCACAGGATCTTTTCAGGGGGAATAAGGCAAAACGCCACATTTATTAGTAATACATGTATTCATTAACACTGCATTATATGCATATAATATATTACACTTACGCTCACACACACACACACAAACCCATTCCGTCTTGTTGTTACCAATTAGTTGCTCCCCTTAACTTCACTGGCCAGGTGAATTAGATGGAGGAGTGGGTGGAGCCGGGCTTCTGCCGATCCGGATCGATGCTCCCATGTTGACAAGAGGAGACCCGGGGTCCTCTGCAAGACACCTCACTTTTATAGCAGCTTTCCTCTTATGCAAATCTAGACCAGATTCAAACTCTGTGTCTGTGTCCATTGGTCCTTTGTGCTGCTTTCTTTTGAGTGTTGTCCCAATGCTGCAAAGAGGGTGTTTCCAAAAGAAGGTGCTTGCTTCTAACCCCCGAGGCCCTCAGTATGTCTGCTTGTTTTTAATGAGCCCACTTGACACATTTTATTGTCCTTGGGTCTGGCTCCCAGCCCCTCTCCAACAGTTGAGGCTGTCTGGAGGTGCTGCCTTCCATGCCTTGCTCATTCACACCTCATTCATTCAACAGGGCAATTGATTAAGAGTGTGTGGGGGGGAAGAGCTCTTGTTCTACTGCTAGCAAACAGAAATTTTTCTTCTATCTTATTCTATCCTTAGGGGCTATAATATTATACCAAGGGCAATGCAAAGTTTTTAAATGAGGCTTTGATACAAAGTTCCATGAAAACAGAGGTCACACGTGGGTAGACCCACCACAAGGTTATATGAAGAGGCACAATGTAAAGTCATATGAAAATTATCAGAGATTTATCTACACTGGACGGGAGCTGCTTCCCCGCCAGCGGGGACGGAGAGGTTGATCTGCCCCTTGGGAAGATGGCAGCTGCTTCCCTCAGGCTCTGGGACCACTTGCAGAGCCTTCTTCCTGAACATCCTCAGGAGCCTGGCCATCCTGGAACCGAGCGGGAAGCAGGTGTGAGTCTGGGGTCAAGGCAGCCTTTCACTCATGGGCCTTTTCGGTCCCTCCTCATCCCTGCTCCAACCAGAGCAGCCACTTCTCCCCCCAAAGGAGAGCAGGAAGTGCAAGCTACACACACTGGCAGGAGTTCATTGCATGATCTGCTCCCAACGTTCCCCCTCGTAATCACTGCTGCTGCAATATCCAGGAAGTCTCATCCTTTTAGAGCAATGGGGTCAGTCCCAAAGACCATTGGTTACTCTGGACAAGCAGTCGCCTCCTGTCCTCCCAGGCCACACTCCCCCACCCAGGCTAGAGAAGGAACAGGACCCAGGAGTCCAGACTTCTCCTGGGAAATGATTCCCCACGTCAAAGTCACAAAGACCCTAGGCACAGGAAGACCAGGGCCCTTCTTGTTCCCCATTGATTTCCATGCTCAGCAGCTCACAGAGTCTGGCCCAGCTCAGAGACTCTCAGCCTGGGGAACAGTGTCCCACAAGGGAGGGGCTGGGAGCCCCATTGCTGGGACCTTTCCAAACACACTGGAGATGGCTCTGGAGAAGCCCCTGCCCAGTCTGAGAGTGAGGGGCTCTTGGGGGCTGTTTGCAAATGAAATCCCGCTTTGGACATATTCTCTCCCTCTCTTTCTGCTTCTCCCCAGACAGACAGGGGAAGTCCCAAGGAAGCCTAATGCCACCCACTTGCTCTAGGTGATGGTATGATGGATGGCAGATGTTCAGGGTCAGCAGATGTCCCTCGCCCTCCTCCTCACTCTCCTAGCCCAAGGCAGGCTGGAGAGGGTGGTGACCTGAGGAGTTACCCTGCTCAGCCAGCAGGCAGGGTGATGACACTAGGGCGATCAACTGGCTGTGAAAACAAGAGTCTGTCTTATTGCCAAGGGACGGAGAAACTCTGCCAGCAGCAGCGGGGTGCAGAACACTGCCCTAGTTCTGGGTGACAGCGCCTCCAGGATCCTGACATTTACACACCTTCCTGGAGCCTCCCATCCCCCCTGGGCTGTAGCGATGGGACCCCAACCCTACTGATGGCAAACAGGCCTCAGCTACTGGCTCAGGGTCACACGGAGTGTCAGAGCCATGGATGGACCCCTTGACTAACCACTGCTGCACACTCCCTCCCACAGCTGGCAATTGCAACCAGGCCCTCATGTCCGCTCCCCCTGCCTTTGAGAGGGAGTGTCACTCCTGGTTCCATTGCTGCCTATTGATCTGTGGGCAAGTTGCTCCCCCTCTCTATGGCTCTCTGGAACTCACATCCCTGAATGGGCTTTAAAAAAGACAATGGTTCAAGTTTGGCCCCAATGATTTCTTGTTTCTCTAGACTAGCCATTTTAGCAAAGTTTAGAATTCTTGACGTTCAACACCTGGAAACATCCCTTTCTCCTTCACAGATGGCTTGAACATCCCTTATATCCCCCAGGCTCACTGGTGCCTGGAGTTAGAGAACTGACCCTATTCCCATTGGACCTACCCAAGGTGTCACACAGCAAAGCGGTGACAGAGCCAGAAAGAGAAGCCAACAGTCCTGACTCCTGTTCTACTAACAGACAACAACCCCCCCACCCCCACCCCAGAGGCAGGGATAGAGCCCAGGAAATAAGCTGTGAAAATGTTCATGGAAACCTTCTTCTGTCACAAAATCCATTCAGACTAAACCACTTTGTTTCTTGAAATCATAACAAGTAGGAGGAAAATTCTTTGCAAAAATATTTGTTTGCAAAATGAGCATCTCCTGTTTGTCACAGTGCATTAAACTGTCTCGTTGTACACAAAGGGGAGACACTATGATCTAGACAATTAGATGAGGTGCTTCAGTCTGAGCTAAGTAGTTGCTGCTCTTAACAGTTTCAAAAGAATAAAATACAAATAAAATAGAATATTATGTCATAATCTGATATGGCTCAATGTGATAGGACACCTCCTATTCTGCACTGCTACTAGTGACACTCTTCAATGGATCCCCATCATCCACCCATCGCGAGGTAGGTGGGAGAGGATTGTTATTCGTACTTGACAGAAGGAGAAACTAAGGCTGAGAAAGGAGCAGTGACTTGTCTTCGCTGATGCAGCCAGTCAGTAGCTGAGTTGCTCTCAAATGAGCTACAGACCAACAATGGTTCATAGTAATTATTCAGCAAGTATTTTAGAAGAATTGGAATGTTAGAGAGGATCATGAACTGCTCCGAGACAATTAATGTAAAGCAGCATCAACACTGGTCAAACATATAACTGGTTGTGACTTATTTGCTTCATCATAAAAGACAACAACAAAGACCAGAGTTTCCTCCCTGTCAATAGCCCCCTCCTCAGCCAATCAAGGCTGAGACTTTGAGGGGTGGGAGGCGAAGGGTTCTCATCAAATAGCCCAAAGAATGGTCCAGGTCACCAACGAGGGGATCACTCTCAGAGCACTATTCCAGTCTCACCTCTCTGTGAGGGCCTCCCACAATGCCCTCGACCCCCACTCCACACACAGGGCTCCTGATGGTGGGAGGAGAGCAGAGGAAAAGGACAAAGGAAGCAAGAAGAGAAAGGTAGGAGGGACAGAGGAAAAGGGAAAACAAAAAGGAGAAACCCCAATGTCCCCAGTGATTCTAAGGGACAAAGTCCTACGTTGGGAATACAATGCTGCCACCTCAATCTAGTGTTTTCCATTTCTAGAATTCAGCCGGCACCTGATGAATCAGACTGAACAGGTTCCAAACCTCTCGGAGGCTCTTACCTTCTATACAGGGACGTCTGTTTTCTAGCAAAATCAATAAAAGAAAAGGAGAAAACTCCAAAGAGGGTCCTCCTTGGATCACATACGTGAAAGTGAATTCTCTCTCAGTCCTCAAGGAGAGACCTCGAGAAGGAGAGATACTGAAGCAAAGCCACAGGGATCTCCAAGGTTGCCCCTGTCGTGCACCCCTCTCTTGCCTGGCTGATGTCAAGATCTCTCTGTGAGATCATCACCTCCCCACCAGCTTTGTCCAATAGGCTGAGGTCCTGCCAAAGGCCCTTGTGATGTCACTGCCACACCCACCCCTCCCCTGCAGTGCTCATGTCCTGCCCCTATCCAGCCATATTGGAGGTTTGAGCTGCTTCCCCTGGATCACCCCTCAATGACTCTTCATTGTGGGGATGACACCGACTACACAGTAGAACACGAGAGGCTCTTCCCCAGGCCGCAATCAGGTTTTCATAAGTTAGTAGACTTTGTGGCCAGAAGGAACCATTAAAGCATTTAATCTGATCCCCTGTCTATCCTAAGGCCTCCTGTATGTCAGAAGAGCTGGGTTTTTCTTTTACTCAAACATTTTCCAGAAAGACATCTAGTCTTTATTAGAAGATATCAAGAGATGGAGAAGCCATCATTTCTCTTGGTAGTTTGTTCCAATGATGAATCACCCTCTTACAAATCTGGGTCTTATTGTCATTATACTTTTTCTGATTTCTTCTTCCATCCATGGGGTCTTGTCATGCCTGTCTCTGCTAGGTAAAAGAGCCCTTTTATACTCAACATTTTCTCTCCATGAAGTCAAGCAACTCACCTCTCATTCTTCTTTTGTACATACTAAACAGATTGAGCTTTTTCAATGTCTCATTATAAGGCATCATCCCCATCACTCAATTATGAATCTTTTCTGTACCCTCTCCCAATTTTTTTAACATAATATTCAAAATGTGGACACAAGAACTGGAGTCAACATTCCAATATCAGTCTCACCAATGCTGTATCACTTCCCTTTCCATACTCACTACTCTATCCACCCAAGAATGGCTTTAACCTTTTTTACCACAGTTTCACATTGACAGATCATGTTGAGCAGCTCGTCCACTATGGCCCCAAAATCCTTTTCAGTGTCATTGCTTTCCTGCGGACTGTCCCCCATTCTGTAGGGTGCCGTCTGACTCCTTTGTTACTGGAAGTACGGATTTGCATATGGCTTTATTAAAACCTAATTATTCAGTAAGTATTTTAGAAGAACTAGCCCATTAGAAAGAGAATCATGAATTACTCAAAGACAAGGAATGGAGAAAAGCAGCAAGACCAATCAAATACATGTTTGGTTCTGGCTTATTTCCTTGGTCTTAAAAGAGAGTCTCCTCCCTCACAATAGCCCCATGCTCTCCCAATCAGCATTGATACTCTGAGAATCAGAAAGCTGAGAGTTGTCACCAGATGTCCCAGGTCACCACTCGTGGGAGTCATTCTTAGAGCACTATTCCAGCCACATGTCTTTGGGAGGGCCTCCCGCAATGAGAGTTGGAGTGCAAACCCCCTCCTGCCTCCCACTCCACATTCACAGACAGGTCCTGGTGGTGAAAGGAGAGGAGGGGAAAAGGACAAAGATGCAAGAGAAGAAGAGAAAGGAGGGAGAGACAGGACAAGGGAAAACAAAAAGGAGAAACCCCAATGTCCCCAGTGATTCTAAGGCCATGTCTACACTACGAGAGTAGTTCGATTTTACTTAAATCGAATTTTTGGATATTGCAAAGTCGAACATGTGTGTCCACACTAAGGACAGTAATTCGACTTTGTGAGTCCACACTAACGGTGAAAGCGTCGACATCCGAAGCAGTGCACTGTGGTCAGCTATCCCACAGTTCCCGCAGTCCCCGCTGCCCATTGGAATTCTGGGTGTAGCCGCAAAAGCCTTCTGGGTAAAAAAATTTGTCCAGGGTGCTTTTGGGTAACTGTCGTCATCCGTCCATCACTCCCGCCCTCCCTCCCTGAAAGCGCCGGCGGGAAATCAGTTCGCGCACTTTTCCAGTCATTGACAGCGCGGACGCCACAGCACTGCGAGCATGGAGCACGCTGCGACCATCGCTGCAGTTGTGGCCGCTCTCAACGCCTCGCAGCTTATCATACACCTTTCCCTGAGGCAGATGCAGATAAGTCAGGCGAGGAGGCTACGGCACCGCGGTGAGGGCCTGAAGTCTGAGAGTAGCACAGACCTCTCAGAAAGCACGGGACCCAGCGCCGAGGACACCACGGTGGCAATGGGTCATGTTGATGCTGTGGAACGGTGATTCTGGGCACGGGAAGCAAGCACTGAGTGGTGGGACCGCATAGTGCTGCAGGTCTGGGATGAATCCCAGTGGCTGCGAAACTTTCGCATGCGTAAGGGAACTTTCCTGGAAGTTTGTGAGTTGCTGTCCCCTGCCCTGAAGCGCAATGACACCCGGTTGCGAGCTGCCCTGACTGTCCAGAAGCGAGTGGCCATAGCCCTCTGGAAGCTTGCAATGCCAGACAGCTACCGGTCAGTCGCGAACCAGTTTGGGGTGGGCAAATCTACCGTGGGGGTTGTTGTGATGCCAGTAGCCAAGGCAATCGTTGATGTACTGCTGCCAAAGGTAGTGACCCTGGGAAACGTGGAGGCGATCATAGATGGCTTCGCAGCGAGGGAATTCCCAAACTGTGGTGGGGCCATAGATGGAACTCACATCCCTATCCTGGCACCGGACCACCAGGCCAGCCAGTACATTAACAGAAAGGGCTACTTTTCCATGGTGCTGCAAGCACTGGTGGACCACAGGGGACGTTTTACCAACATCTACGTGGGATGGCCGGGCAAGGTTCATGACGCTCATGTTTTCAGGAACTCTGGTCTGTTTAGACGGCTGCAGCAAGGTATTTACTTCCCGGACCACAAAATAACGGTTGGGGATGTGGAGATGCCTATAGTCATCCTTGGGGACCCAGCCTACCCGCCAATGCCCTGGCTCATGAAGCCCTATACTGGCGCCCTGGACACTGAAAAAGAACTCTTCAACTACCGGCTGAGCAAATGCAGAATGGTGGTGGAGTGTGCTTTTGGCCGTCTCAAGGGGAGATGGAGAAGCTTACTGACTCGCTGTGATCTCAGCGAAACCAATATCCCCATTGTTATAGCAGCTTGCTGTGTGCTCCACAATCTCTGTGAGAGCAAGGGGGAGATCTTTATGGCGGGGTGGGAGGTTGAGGAAAATAGCCTGGCTTCTGATTACGCACAGCCAGACAGCCGGGCGATTAGAAGAGACCAGCGGGACACGCTGTGCATCCGGGAGGCTTTGAAAGCAAAGTTCCTGAGTGAGCAGGGTAACCTGTGACTTTAAAGTTTGTGTACAGAGAAGCTGAACCTGCCCCCGTTTCTTTACCCAGTTAATGTTGACTATCCTATCCAGTTACATACCCCCTTCAAACACACGTTTCGAAATAAAATCAGTTCTACTTTGTTAATGAACACCGTTTTCTTTACTACTGTTTTCGCGGGAATTTTTTAAAACTGGGATGCAGACTGTGGTGTGGAGCAGGTGTAGTGTAGTGACGCAAATGAAGCTTCTAAACTCAAGGATTGACAGGCTCCGCTGTGGTGGGATGGTTGTTTCAACGGAGCCTGTCACCCCTCCTGATCGGGACTGTGTGTATGGGGGGGCTATGTGACTTTGTGGCAGGGGGAGGACGGTTACAGATCCTCTGCTGCGTGGCTCTGTGATCCTGCATAAGGACCGCCGCTTAAGATCTGTAACTGCCCTCCCCCGCCACAAAGTCACAGAGCAACCCACCCCCCACCACAGAACATGAAAACCACCTCCCAGACTAACCAGGGTAACTAGTCACTGCATCACTGCACTGTGTATGTGCCCTGCTGCTGTACCTGCCCCCGCCTATGTACCCTGCCAAAGGTGACTGTCCTGTCCAATTACCAACCCCCTTTCCCCTCCTCCTCCAAAAGAACATGATGGAAACAGTAGTTAACAGAAACGTATTTTTTATTATCAACTACACATGGAACTGGGAGGTGAAACTTGGACAGGGGCTTGTGTCAGGCGGGAAGGAAAGAACTTGTCAAATTTTGGGGAATGAGAGCCTTCTGCTACTAGAGCTCTCTGCAGGGGTGGAGTGAGAGTTAGCACGGACTCTGCCGCCTCTCCTTCTTTGGACTTTGGGTGAGGTGGGTATGGGACTTGGTGGCGGGGGAGGGCGGTTAGAGATAGACTGCAGCGGGGCTCTGTCCTCCTGCCTCCCTTCCTGCAGAACATCCACAAGGTGCCGGAGCATGTCTGTTTGCTCCCTCAGTAGTCCAAGCAGCGTTTGAGTCGCCTGCTGGTCTTCCTGCCGCCACCTCTCCTCCCGATCCATGTTTGCTTGGTGCATTTGGGACAAGTTCTCCCGCCACTGGGTCTGCTGTGCTACCTGGGCTCGGGAACAGGCCATAAGCTCCGAGAACATGTCCTCCCGTGTCCTCTTCTTCCTACGCCTAATCTGCGCTAGCCTCTGGGAGTGTGATGCCAGGCTAGGTTGTGAGACAGTCGCAGATGGGGCTGTGGGAATGGGAAAAAGGGAGTGAATTCCTCAGAAAGATAAATGTAGTTGTGAACAAAGAACATAGTCTTTCTCTGTGAACAAGACCATGCACAGCACCTATCACATGCGCACTCAGCACAAGGTCGAATTCTCGGCCTTCGCATTCAGTGCCTGGGGTCTTGCACAGCACATTTGAGAAGCGGGGCAGCACAACGGAATTTCTGTTGCAGGCAGACATGGTAAGCCGTAGACTTGTGGCAGTTTAAAACTTTTATTTTTACCACTGGCCTCATTTCACATTGAAAGCAATGTCAGTCCCTGCTGCCAGCAATCCGGCAAGCGGGAACTCTGCCCCTGTCCCACCCCCTTGCGGCTGTCCCCGGGAATGATCCCTTTCGGCTGCCCCTCTCCCGCCTCCACCGCGTGGCTGCAAACCAGCGGTTACAGTTCTGTAAAGGAATGGGCAAGCAGTCCCAACACTAACATTCCCCTACCTAATTCAAAGCAGGTCACCATGAGCGACATCACCCTGATGAGGATCTCTGACAGCGAGAAAGAGAGAATGCTCCGGGAAAGCCGTATGCCGCCCTGCTGTGCAGAGCAATGATTCCCGAGTACTTGATTGTCTCGTGGCGCGGCAACGTGTCGTACTACGGAGGACCCAATAAGGCCGCTCTCCCCAGGAACCTCATGCAACGGCTTTCCAATTACCTCCAGGAGAGCTTCATCGAGATGTCCCAGGAGGATTTCTGCTCTATCCCTGGACATATAGACCGCATTTTACTGTAGCTGCAGTAGCAGGGACTAAACAGTAGAGCGGCTTGGGCAGGACAATCATGCAAAACCAGACATTGCTAGATTTTTTTTCAATAGTTGCACTGCCCATGACTGAACCGTTAAGCGCCTAGGGCAAAGTAATCATGAACAACCCATTCTTTTAATTGTTAATATTCCTGTTCTGTTAAAAATAAATGTTTAGATGTTTACAACACTTACTGGCTGATCCTTCCCCAGATTCTGTGTCCGGGGTAACGGCTGGGGACGGTTGATAGGGAATCTCTGTAAGGGTGATGAAGAGATCCTGGCTGTCGGGAAAATCAGCGTTGTGAGCGCTGCCGACTGCCTCATCCTCCTCATCTCCTACCTCATCTTCCCCGTCCCCTAACATGTCTGAGGAACCGGCCGTGGACACTATCCCATCCTCAGAGTCCACGGTCAGTGGTGGGGTAGTGGTGGCGGCCGCACCGAGGATGGAATGCAGTGCCTCGTAGAAACGGGATGTCTGGGGATGGGATCCGGAGCGTCCGTTTGCCTCTTTGGTCTTCTGGTAGCCTTGTCTCAGCTCCTTGATTTTCACGCGGCACTGCGTTGCATCACGGCTGTATCCTCTCTCTGACATGTCTTTAGAGATCTTCTCATAGATCTTTGCATTCCGTTTCTTGGAGCGCAGCTCGGAAAGCACGGACTCATCGCCCCACACAGCGATGAGATCCAAGACTTCCCGATCAGTCCATGCTGGGGCCATCTTTCTATTCAGAGACTGCACAGCCATCACTGCTGGAGAGCTCTGCATCGTTGCCAGTGCTGCTGAGCTCGCCACGATGTCCAGACAGGAAATGAGATTCAAACTGGCCAGACAGGAAAAGGAATTCAAATTCAAATTTTCCCGGGGCTTTTCCTGTGTGGCTGGTCAGAGCATCCGAGCTCGCACTGCTGTCCAGAGCGTCAACAGAGTGGTGCACTGTGGGATAGCTCCCGGAGCTATTAGCGTCGATTTCCATCCACACCTAGCCTAATTCGACATGGACATGTCGAATTTAGCGCTACTCCCCTCGTCGGGGAGGAGTACAGAAGTCGAATTAAAGAGACCTCTATGTCGAACTAAATAGCATCGCAGTGTGGACGGGTGCAGGGTTAATTCGATGTAACGGCGCTAATTTCGACATAAACGCCTAGTGTAGACCAGGCCTAAGAGACAAAGTCCTAGGTCGGAAATAAAATGCTGCCCCCACAATCTAGTGTTTTCCTTTCCTAAAAATCAGCCGGCACCTGATGGATCAGACTGAACAGGTTCCAAACCTCTCGGAGCCTCTTACCTTCTATACAGGGACGTCTGTTTTCTAGCAAAATCAGTAAAAGAAAAGGAGAAAACTCCGAAGAGGGTCCTCCTTGCGCTCACGTATGTGAAAGTGAATTCTCTCTCAGTCCTCAAGGAGAGACCTCGAGAAGGAGATATGCTGAAGCAAACCCACAGGGATCTCCAAGGTTGCCCCTGTCCTGCACCCCTGTCCTGCCTGGCTGATGTCAAGATCTCTCTGTGAGATCACCGCCTCCCCACCACCTTTGTCCAATAGGCTGAGGTCCTGCCAAAGCCCCTTGTGACGTCACTGCCACACCCACCCCTCCTCTGCAGTGCTGAAGTCCTGCCCCTGTCCGGCCACATTGGATGTTTGAGCTGCTTCCCCTGGATCACCCCACTCAATGACTATTCATTGTGGGGATGACACCGACTACACAGTAGAACACGAGAGGCTCTTCCCCATGCTACGCTCAGTTTTTCATAAATTAGCAGACTTTATGGACAGAAGAGACAATTAGAGCATGTAATCTGACACCCTGCATATCACATGCTTTCTGTATAGCATAGTAGCTAGTTTTTGACTAAATGCGTTCCGGAAAGGCATCTAGTCTTCATTAGAAGACATCAAGAAATGGGAAATTCCCACCACTTCCCTTTCTAGTTTGTTCCTTTGGTGATTCATACTCACTGTTCAATATTTTTGCCCTATTTCTAATATGAATTGGTCTCTTTTGAGTTTCCAGCCACTGGGTCTTGTTATGCTTTTCTCTGCTAGATTAATGAGCCCTTTAATACCCAATATTTTCTCTCCATGAAGTCACTTCAAGACTTCAATGACGTCACCTCCCGATCTTTTTTATAATCTAAACAGACTGAGCTCTTTCAATAGCTCACTAGCAGGCATTTTCCTCCAGCCCTCAAAACATTTCATTGCTTTCTGCTGCCCCATCTCCAATATTTCAAAATCTTTTTCAAAGGTGGATGCCAAAACTGGATGCAGTATTCCAGGATCAGTCTTACTGATGGTGTGTCACCTCCTCCTGTACACTACATATATGACAGACAAAAACATGGTACAGGTACAAAAACAGATCATGTGATTAGATAGCGAGACAGACAGATAGGAGAAGAAATGGTCCTAACACACAACCTCATTTAGTCATAATGACAGATTTCTCTTTGAGTGTGAATTATGTTAGTTAGCTAGATAAGAAATAACCTATGGAAATTATTGTGCTTCTTTTCCTGTTAATGATTGTCTTTGTCCACATCATGATTTTCTTATAAGCACTCCTTATTAAACATTATTTAGCAAAGATTTTTTATGACTATATCTTACTCCATCGCTCATTTACAAACAGCTCATAAAAAGTACTTGGTGTTTGGATTTCGAGCTGTTTTGACTGGATACATTTTAAACATGCTGTGTTTTGTTTCTCTGAATGAATGGAAGTATCACACATGGGTTCCTGAAAAATCAAGGGGCTAATTCTCAGCTGGTTTAAATTGTCATAGCTCTGTTGAAGTCAATAGATCTCTGCGAATTTACACCAGCTGAGGATCTGGTCCAAAAACTCATGATTATGAAATTAAAACTCACTTTGAATATTTTGTACAAAGACCCTTATTCTGCAGCCACTTCAGCATATTCTAAACTTTAAACACGAGTGTCCCCATTGAAGGTTTAAAGAAAAACTTATACTTAAGTCCTTGTTGGTTATGGGTTAGGGTTATGGATAGGGCTTAAGGCTAACACCAAACTTGTGTCAGACCCGGACACTGTACAAGTTACTCTCCTTTCCCAATCAAATAAAGCCCTGCAATTGGTGCATTGGAATTATTCTCCCTTTCTGGGTTCTGGATTATTAACATGAAATAACAGTTTATATCATAGCAAGAATCTCTGGGTCTTCTTCTCCAAACTCACCAGTCCAGTATGCCGCTTCATCACCAACCTCTCCCTCCCGGACGTCCTGCTCACCGGCATGGTCATCCCGATGGTGAGCAATCAGGAGACGAGTTCCTTCCCTAGCTACCATGCCCAGGTCTACTTCCACTTCCTGATGGACTGCATGGAGTTCTTCCTCTTTGATGTCATGTCCTTAGACTTCTATATGACCATCTGATACCTGCTGCAATACGTCACCAGAGTGAGCAATTGTATCTGCCTCTGGCTGGTGGCTGCCTCATGGTGAGGGGTAACATTTGCAAAAGCACTTATGTGACAAGGTTCCATTTTCAAAAAATGCCTTAGTCACTCAGGCCAGATTTTTAAAGGTATTTAGGTGCGTTGTGAGATTTTCAAAAACATCTTATCACTTAACACCCATTGTTTTCTACAGGTATTAAGCATCTAGGTTCTTTAGGTAATCCTCCATAGGCACCTAAATACCTTTATAAATCTGGCTGTATTATATTTATAATTGCCAAAGGCACTTTTGAAAATAAGACTTAGGTACCTAAATAACTTGGTGGGGGGTGATAATTTTACCCAATGGCAGTAAATGGAGGAGAATCTGTGTGCGTGTAAGTATGAGTGTGTGTGTGTGAGTGTGTGTGTGTTTATATGAGAAGAAGAGGGAGAATGTATAGCGAGACCATGTATAGCCAGGTCTACACTGGAAAAGTTTTGCTGATATAGCAATACAAACAAACTCTCCTGATGTAAATGTACTAGTAGTTTTGCTGGTATTGCTTACACTGGTTCTCTGAGAGAAACAAGCCACACCACAGAAGCATTTTAAAGCTGGTTTAACCATATTTACACTAGGGGTTTTACCGGTACAGAAATGTTGCAAAAAAATAATAATATCACACTTCCCAACTGACATTGCTATGATGGTGAAAGTTTCTAGTGTAGCTCTGGCTTATGTGTTTCTTTTTGTGAGATTACATTATAAGTGCAATGTACTGAGACGTTGCTTTCAGTGTATGTTTGTTAGTCAAGTACACTGCTCACGTGTGTGTTGTTGTCAGTGCACATTATTGTGAGTGTATACCTGAGTTGAAATCAATGTGCATGTGAGTTTTCTATTCCTGTGTGTGTGCTTGAAAACATACATGCTGTGAATGTACAATATCATGTTTATTATTGAAAAATAATGTGTAAATTTTGTGTGTGTTGTCAGTGCTTCTTCTGGAGTGCAAGTGTGCATTATTGTTGTGTTTGTGAACACATAATATTGTGTGTTTATTATTGAAAAATATTGTGTGACTACATGTGTGTTGTGACTGTGGATTATTGTGTGTCTGTTTCTACATGTACATGATTGTGTATTTATGGGCAAATATTATTTTGTGCATGTGTATGTTTGGAAGTGAACATTAATAATGACTTACCGCTGAGCCTGGTATAAAAATCAAAAGCTGCTGTCTTCCTGCAGCTCCTAAGATAATAAGATTTTAGTCCATTTAAAGGTGATACCTACAATGCATCATTCCCTCACATGCCAAATCCAGCTCATTTCAGGAGTCCTTCAACGTTTGTATTGCCTGTCTTGTTAATTTTAAAACAAAATTTGCGATAATTATTTTGAGCCACATTTTCAAATGTCACTTTTATTCTGCATCCTGAAAGGACTCCAGAATTGTGCAAAAAATTACATATTTGGGCTTTTATTTTCAAGGGAGTCTAAGGAAGTTCGTGCAGTAGATAGGAATTCAGAACTTGTTCCAGGCCCAGGTCCTCCAAGGTATTATGCACCCAGCTCTCATGGGACTTGTTTTCTGGTTTTGCCACTGACATAGTTGGTGGCTCTGGGCAATAGCCAATACTTGGTGCTTCACAGCAGGTGAAAAATCAACTCATCCAGTGCTGAACATGGAATGTAACTTATTCCTTATGCCCAGAGGCCAGCTCAGAAGAACTCAGTTCCCATTCAGGCACCAAATTAAATGGTGCCCATGGGATGAATTGAATCTGATAATGACATCAGCCTCATGATAGCTTCTAATGGAAGGAACTGTCAGAACTCAACTCTAGAGATGATCAGGGGAAAAAAGTCCCATTAGTCACTGCTCTGTCGATCTAAAGTGTCTATATGGCTGCCGTGACTGCAGTATCTGAGCCAGGAGTGCTCAAAAACATTCCATCCCCATGTTTCCCAATGTATAAATTGCAGGGTTCAGCAAACAACATTTTCACAGAAAGTCTTCACTTTCCCTGAACATTTTCTGTTTTTCATTTAAAGAAATGAAAACTGGAAAAACAAATATTTTTGGCTGAAAATTGTATTTTTAATGTAATGTAATGTAATGTTTTTTGATAGTTTTCAGACAAAAAAGTTCAGTTTTGAAAAATGTTGGGGATTTTCTTTGACAAAAAAACCCTAAATTTTCATGAGGAAACAAAGTTTCCAACCATCTCTGTTTTAACTACTAACTCTTTAATATATTTATCCTCACCCCAACCGTACAAGGTAGGACAGTAATATTAGATCCATGTTAAAGATAGGAACTGTTGTCCAGACAGAATGACGTGCCCAAGATCACACAGGAAATTGAGGGCAAAACAGGGAGCTGAGCTGGGTCTCTCAGGTTCCAGGTTAGTGTCCAAACCACCTGGACCATTCTTCCTCAGTCATTGCTGTCACGCTGTCTGGAATAGCTCACAACCATAAGTGCCAATCTCAGGTCAGACTGTCTAAACACAGTGCAGACACTCCAAACTGGTGGTATATTGTATAATTAGATTTCACCAAGCCAGTAATAAATGTGAACTCCTGGATCACTATATTAGTATTACCATGGAGTCACAGACAGTCCCCTAGGATCTCCAGCCAATCTTACCAACTAGATAAACTGGACTTTGTGATAAAAGGTTATTAAAACAAAAAAATCACATTATATTAGGTTACTCCCAACCCCAAATGGTCAGTCACTTATCCCAGGTCAATGGATATTTTTGATCTCACATCAAAGGCAACGCTAGCAGCAAATTTCTCTAGTAAACTAACTAAAGGTTTATTAGCTAAGAAAAGAACTGAAAGTTATTGAGAGGTTAAAGCAGGTAAAAGACATTACCAGGTTGGACAGTCCAAGTTTGTCAGTCCAAAGTGACAGCACAGATGTGGTAATCTGCTAGTTTTCCATAAGTCTCTCAGGGTTACCCAAGATAACTTTGGGGATCTCTGTCTTGCCTCTGGTATGTTCCCTGAAAGTGTCAAAAGAGCTCAGTGATACAGAACCATTCCCTTTATCCATTCTTATAGCTGTCTTCCTCGGAAAGCAATCTGGCAAGTGTTTCCATCACAGCATGGGTTTTTCCTCTGTTAACTAAACGCAGACAGGGTCTGTGAATTTCCCTTTGTCAAACACAATGACCCGTGCTTTGAAGTTAGCATGTTCTTCATCTACATTTCCAAGGCTCCAATCGCATTTGATAGGCAAATGTAATTACCGGGATACATGCAATGTAAATTGCAATGTAACAGTATACAACAATTCTTCATTAGTTTTCATGAAGTTATAGGGTGGGGGCCGCGGTTCCCTGTTCCCAGCCAATGGGCGCTGCAGGGGGCGGTGCCTGGAAGGAGGCAATGCAGGAGCCCTCTGCCTCCTTCCCCCTCCCCCCCTGCCTAAAGGGGTGCTGCCAGCTGCTTCAGAGAGCGGCGCGGGGCTCACAATGCCACAGGGGGCAATCCCGTGGGCAGGGGGGCGGGCGCAAGGAGCTTGGTGGGCCACATGCAAGAGCCCTGCGGGCGACATGCGGCCCGCGAGCCGCGTGTTTGAGACCCCTGCTCTAGTTCCGGAATACACAGGCTGGGACTCTTTTCCAACCTGGGACCCACTTCTGTTATAGTTTCTTCCAGCTTGGTGGAAAGATCTTTTGCTGTGACGTGGGGGTCAGTCAGTCCCCATTGGTCAAGCAGTCTCCACTGTACACAGTCTCTGGATAGTGGATTATTTCCTTGATGGGTGTTGATGAGCCATTAACCGCTGTCTGGCTACTCCATTGTTGTACCTGAAAGGCTAGTTGTGGTGTTCCCAACCCAACAGCATATTTTAGTAACACATATAGCAATAATTCATAACTTCATACAATAACACATACAATCCAACAGATCAAGACTTTTAAAATGATACCTCACAAGGCATACTTTGTACAAAACATATCATAATGATCTGACAGTGGTGAATGTGTGGGTTCCAGGATGCTGCTTTGAGGTACAGAGGCCTTACATTCAACTCAATGCATTTCACCTCTCTGAGTGTAACACAATAGTGTTTCAATGCTGCATCGGATCAATTCCAACACTTCAGCGAATGTTCTAGGCATCAGCGGGCAGAACTGCCCTGATTGTGTCAGAAATCTGGAAGCAGGAAATGGGAGACACTTGGGGCCCCGGCACTGGGTGGGGTGGGCAAATGGGGGCCCTTGATGAGAGAGTTGGGGGTAATTGCACCTTTAATCCCCTCTGTGGTCTACTGAGAAGCCACCTACAGCAATTGGAGGGACAATAACTCCTCATGGGGAAGCCCCTGCCCCAGCCAGTTTGGTTCTGGTGAACAGGGCAGGGATTTTGCAGGAGGACTCCACATGCCCTGCCGGGACGGTGGACGGTATTTACACCTGTTGGTGAAAATCTCCCTCTAACTCCTCCCAGCTGCGAGTGATGCAGACTCAGCAGAAATTCTGCCCAAGTTCAAAATTGAGGCAGACTGGGCAGGTGAGAGCCTCCTAGAGATGGAGCTGGGGTGGGGCGGGGGGCTGCAGCAGCCTGGGCCCTGGGAGAGGAACTGGGAGGGGAAATTCAGTCTCATTCATTCATTTCACAACCATGGGCCTCACCTCGTGGAACTAGCTACAGGCAGAACAGCCAAAAGCCCTGAGCCCTGGCACTCTAGGGCCTGTGCACAATTGATTCTGCTTCCCCCAGGATCTCTCCTTAGACTCTCTCCTGTTGCACTGTGTGTTCCAGTGCGACTCACCAGGGGCTCTTGCTTAGGGGCCCTGGCCCTGCAGAGACCTGTCACCAGCAGGGGCAGCTCCTCCTTGGGGGAGGGTGCAGTGAAGTCCCAGCAGGAATGTAACTGCTGTGCAGTGCAGCTGACACACTGTAGGGGGCAGCACCGCCTGCTGCCACTGGGGAATCCTGGAGGCTGCAATACACCAGGCTGCTACCCATGCCTGTGCCTCACTCAGCCTGCAGGCAGCACAGGGAGAGGCCCAGAGCAGGGCACAGAGGTGGCTGTGGGGCTGTTTCAGCTCATACGCACTGAGAGGTCTTGGGGGGGCTTGGTGATGTAGGGTTCCCAGAGGTAACATGGAATAACGGGGTGCCCAGTGCTGGCCCTAGGGGGATGGTTCCCCAACCCCACAGATCTCACTGCCAGGATGTTTCCCCTGAGACTCAGTCTCACTTTCCCCTTTGTTAATTTCTCCCCATCCCCCCTGCTGCTTTTGCCCCTCATTTTTTTTATGTTCAAAAACAGAACCAGAAACAATAGAACCCCCCAGTAGTGGCCACAGAAAATATTCACCCTAGGACCAGTTCTCCATCCACATCTCACACTCCCCTTGAGACTTCCTGTTCTCAGACATATCTCTGACCACAGTCCTGCATATCTGGATGGGTCCCTCCACAGCTGTGATGTGCAAATCCCTAATGCAGCCCCCTCCCCGCACAGCTAGGATGGGGGACTGTCTGTGGAAAGTCTGGAGGATGCAGCCACATTAGCATTGGCCTCCCCCCTCCTCAGACACAGTTGGTGGGGACAGAAATGAGGACATCCCAGGAGTGGGGTGTCTTGAGGGACCTGGGATTGTTCTGGGGGTGCCCAAAATAAAGGCCCACCAGGGCTGATGGGAACTTGGCCCCAGGGAGGGTGTTGTGGGGCCCTGAATGGCAGCAGGGGCCACGTTTCTCTGGGTCTCTGTCTCTGGTTTGTTTGTTTCCCCAGCTGCCCCCACCAGAGGGCTCTGGCTATTGCTCAGGGAGGGGAGGCTGCTCGCTCCTGTCCCTGGACAGATGCTGCTGCAGCCGCCATTGTGAACCAGGAGCCAAGGCCGAGCCGCTGCTGCTCCCGCAGAATTGAGTTTTCCCCTTTTATTATTGAATATTCATGGTAAATCTTCTGAATTATGATGCCTTTTTCCATAATCCAATACTGATACTAGAATTCCCTCCGATTTCCTGCCTGTCCCTGTAATTCTCAATAAGGCTGTGATTGGGCCATGGGGATTTTTAGTATATTTCACTGTAGAAGTGTGGGAAAAACACAAGGAGGCATGGAAAGGTCACTTGGCGAGACCTGATCTGGTTTTAGCCCCACACGGAGCAGCATGAGGGGTCACTCTCCACCCAATGGGGGCTGCTCTGTGTGTGACTGGGACCCTCCTCCCCTCAGGCAGCACCCAGAGTGGTCACAAATCTAAATTTAATTTCCCACCATCACCACCACCTAGGGTGACGAGACAGCAAATGTGAAAACTCGGGACAGTGGGTAGGAGGTAATAAGAGCCCATATAAGAAAAAGACCCCAAAATCGGTACTGTCCCTATAAAATCGGGACATCTGGTCACCCTACCACCACCCAGCCCTGCCACTGACATGGGCAGCAGGGAGCCCTGGGTGATGCACATGAACAGGGGCAGGGTGGGGGATGGAGCCAGAAGATCCCATGGACCTTGGGGGTGGGGGGCAGCAGCAGAGGAGGGGCAGGTGATTGACTGTTGGGGGTTGGGGGCTGGGTTTGGTTAATTATAAATAATTTGGGGGAAGAGGAGACAGTCTGCAGAGGATATTACATCAATATTTAATGTGTAGTTGGGAGTATAAGGGGTCCAGCCCACTGGCCCGTTAGCAGCCAGGCAGCACCGTCCCCCACGTTCTGTTCTCTTCTATTCAGTCCTTACAGCCCCTCATCCCCACAGGATCCCAGTGCGTCTAACCGGGCACCAGCACATGACTCGCATTCGTCTCCTGGGCTTCTCTCCTGCTCCATTCTCTCCCCAGTGCCAGGGATTTTCACTCTGTGTATCCGTTGGTGGATGTGGTGCCTGCCGTGCTCTGTGCGCTGGGGACTGGGGGCAGGTCTGATACGTCCCCTGGCACTGGGAACCCAGCGTGGGGATGTTCAGGGGGGTTCTCAGCTCCTGCGGGAGTTTGTCCCATAGCCTGGAGCAGCTCCTTAGCAGCCTGGCAGATCCCGATCGGCAGCTCTGTGAGTGCAGGGATCCCACTCCCGCTAAGGCACAAAGCTTCAAGATGATCACACTAGCAGCAATTATTCCATCTCTGGAGCAGGGAGATTGGTTCTCTGCCCTGGACGTACAGTATGCCTATTTCTACATCTCAATCCTACCGTCCCACAGAAGATTCCTTTGATTTACCTATGGGCAGGACCACTACCAGTACAGAGTACTTCTATTCAGTCTCTCACTGGCACCTAAAGTATTCTCCAAGGTCCTCTCTGTCATAGCAGCACATCTACGAACATTGGATATCGTAATCTACCCATATCGGGATGACTGCCTTCTCATTCCTTCAAACATGCCCTACGAGCCACACAAAGGACATTTTTGCGCAACTGGGTCTACAACTCAATACCCAGAAATTGGCCTTGACTCCAGTAAAGCATTTGGAGTTTATAGGGGTTGAACTTGACGCAGTTTAAGCAAGAGCATTCCTCCTGTTGCACAGATTCAACACTCTGACCAGTCTCCTAGAGACAATTCAGGCCAGCCCACAAATGACAGCAAGAAATTGCCTTCATTTTCTCAGGCATATGGTGTCATGCATATTTTTGACATCTCATGCCCAACTACATATGAGGTATCTACAGACATGGTGCAGATATGCTTAGAGGGATAGCTCAGTGGGGGGGTGGGATCGCTCAGTGGTTTGAGCATTGGCCTGCTAAACCCAGGATTGTGAGTTCAATCCTTGAGGGGGGCATTTAGGGATCTGGGGCAAAAATCTGTCTGGGGATTGGTCCTGCTTTGAGCAGGGGATTGGACTAGATGATCTCCTGAGGTCCCTTCAAACCTTGATATTCTATGACTCCATCCTGGGCTTCCCCTCCACAGCACCTTCCCAGCATATGTCTCTGATCTGCACTGACCTTTCTGCTGCTGGCCTCCCACTGGGGCCATGGGAAATGACAAGGGAGGGGCCAGCACAACCCGCTCTGTCCCTGCATGGTCCCAATTCTGCTCATTGTCAGGCAGCCAGGCCAGGAATTAAAGCCAGGAAAACAAAAATAACATAACATGGATCCCAATGACATATCTATTGGGTCTGTGAAATGACGGGGTTAATGTCACACCAGCAGCAGCATCTCAGCACACAAGGGGGATACAGAGAGAGAAACACAAAGGAAAGTGAATGTCTGTGAGGATCTCATGACTCCTATAGTGTGTGTGGGCTGTTAAATCACCCGTGGCACTAGGTGTGTGCGATGAAGCCCTTTTAACACTGCAAAGCCAACCTGCTTCCAGCCTCCCCTGTCTGACCTCAGCACAACACTCGCCCAGCTCAGGCTCACCAGCTCCCTCCCCACAGACGGCACTGAGGGCAGGAGCTGCTGGGTACAGAGCAGGGCAAGGAGGGGTTAGGGGTTCTGGTTGTACAGGAAGGTGCCCAGGTGAAGTACGTGGAGTTGGGGAGGAGCCGTGTGGTCAGGTGAACACGTGGCGAAAATGGGAAACAAGCTGCCTGGGCTCCTTCCTGTGAGTGGGTCCCATTTACCCAGCCTGGGCCCATCACTCACACAGCCCTGGGGCTGGGCTCTCACTCCCCTTCCCCTGGCCAGCCACCGAATCCCCTTCCCCAGCTCACTCCACCCCTCATCGCACTGGGACCAGCTCCCCCACACGGCTGAGTCTGTAGCGCAGAGCATCCCGTACAGCAGGGCCCCGGCGCTCTCACTCCTGCCTCCGCGCTGGCCCCTGTGGCTGTTTCACTCCCCTCCACGGGCAGAGACTCCCCCAGGGCAGGGAATGCCGGGAGGTTCCCATCTCGGAGTCAGATAACCCCATTAATGCCCCTGAGAGGACCTGGGAATCCCCCAAACCCACTCCCCCTATTGCGCAGACACAGCCCTGCCAGGTAACGCTGAGTGGGGCCCTATCAGTGCAGATAAAGGTCTCTTTTGTGCTGGTCACTGTGTGTAACAGGGATGTAAATTCCTTTATCAGGCCCTGGTCAGCATCCCAGTCACGGCCCCTCAGTGACACCACAGACAGATCTCTATCACAGTGACTGGCTACAAGAGCTTCCTGAACCAACGCTTCTTCCCCAATGTCGCTGAGATCCAGGTCTCAGCGCGGCTCCCAGAGGCTGCTCAAGGAGTATTGTAGGGTTCCTGGGGTAATATTGCAGCAACAGTGAGACACTCAAACCCAGGAGGCAATTGGCAAAATTTGGCCCCATCCCAACTTTTAAATGGGGGATGGGTCATCCTGGGAAGTAGACACCAGAGGACACGCAGGTAAACAGGTCAATAACAGTTCCCTGCAAAGCAGTGTGGGATAGCTATTGGAGGACTGCCAAAGTTATGTGCAGCAGGATTGTGTGCACTCAAACAACAGACGGATGAAACATGGGGATCCACTTTGCAAGAGGACTCCAGAGTTCACCATGAATGCAGAATTAGTGTGCTGGGAAAGATTGTGGTATGTGTACACATACATTTTAAAATCAAATTAACTCAACTTAATCCAGTTTAAACCCCCTGTGTAGACAAGTAGGGTGGCCACTGACACATCCCCAGACTACTGGACATTCCAGAACTTCTGGAACAGGATGGGCCCACCCTCATTGGTTTAACCCTGCCCCTGCCATCATGACTTCACAGGCACCACGCGTGCAAAGTCACACTGTACAGAGGACACCGTGGGGACTGTTTAGTTAATTGATGTGAGAAAAAGAAAGGAGGGTCATATCTTGATTACCAATTATATGTAGATAGAAAGTTAAAAATCAAATGACTTAATGCTGACAGAACTTCAGCCTATTATATAATCTTGGGTGAGTTCACTTAAATATATTGTTTAATTAATTCTAGCATTTTTTCACCTATTAATTTTCAAAGATGTAGTGCAGGAGGTGGGTGTATGTGCCCTGCCTTCCAGAGAGAACCAGTCAAGACAATAAAGAGAGGGGGAGGGAGAGCAGCTGCACATGTGTGTAGTTGTGATATTTACGACACATGTATATTAAAACCGAATAACCTCCTCTGACAATTTCATGGTTTATTTTGTTAAGATAAATATTTTGGATTTCTTGAAATTCCACAGTTGAAATACAAATGACGTTATTTAGAGAAGTAAAACTTCAACATAGACTTGAGGGAAGAATCAAAAAATAGATGTAAATAATTCCAATTCTAAAAATATGTTTAGATGCTTGTTTTTGAAATACTGTTGAAATGTAAATTAAAATGTTCTTGTATTTACACCTTGTTACAATAATATTTTCTAAATTAGAATAATCTTTTTTCTTTCATATTTTATGTTGAGATTTCACAGGGGTAGAAAATTCTGACAGGGGTAAATGACCCCATCCACCCCCATCTGCTACCCCGGGGGCAGGGGACGGGGAAAGGTGAGGGCTGGGGGTTTTCCAGGTGTCTGTTTTTCGACTGGAAGCTGCAGTTGAACAGGGAAACTGGCAGCGTCCGATCAGCACAGAAAGTCCAGTTGCTGCAGTAACTGGCTCCCCACCACTGGGGGAGGGAAGAGCAGCAGGGCTGGGAGGGGACAGTCTGTGCCTCGGGGTCACTGTCAGGAACCGAGATTCCCTCCGGCCTGAGCTGGGACCGGGCAGATTATCAGGGGAGCTGCGTTTGTACCCCCAGCGTTGAGAGAGGGACTGAAATAAGGGCGGAACGTCCCAGAGAAGGTGCCAGTGAAAGTGAAGAGATGGGACCCGTCAGTCACATTGTAAAATGAGACCTCGCCCGCCTCATAGTCCAGGAAAATCCCCACCCGGCTGGGCCTGACGCTCACGGGGAGGGGGGCCGAGGAGGAGGTGCCGGCCTCGTATTCCCCATCCTCCAGCCACACGGCCCAGTATCCATCATCAGGTGAGAGTGTGATGTCCCCCTTCCTGCTCACAGATTCCCTACAAACCCCCAGAGTCCACTCAGTCTTGTCTCCCACCTCCACCTCCCAGTAACGCCTCCCACCGGCGAACCCCTCAGCGCCCAGGACATTGACACAAGGATCAAATCTCTCAGGGTTGTTGGGCAGATCCTGGCGTGTGTCTCCGAGTCTCACACATTTCCGATCCTCAGACAGGACGAGCCAGGGATTTGCCGTGTCTGGATCCAGAGTCACGTCCACTGGGGAGAGAGTCACAGCGTCAGGGCCGGGGGCAGGGGCTGGTCACTGGGATCAAAGGGAAATTAACCTGCACCCCCGTTAATCGCTGGGGGGGGGTTGTTGCCTGAGGGGAGTCAGGGCCCGTCCAACTGTGAGGAGACAATGAGGGGAAAGGNGGGGGGGGGGGGGGGGGGGGGGGGGTGAGAAGTTGTCACTGGAGGCAGGGGAGGGGACAAGTAGACGCTGGGAGAGGAAAGGGGAGTGGGAGGTGAGAGGAGCAGAGGGGGTGGACGGAGGGACATAGGGGAGGGGCGGGCACAAGGGCAATGGGGGGACAAGGGAAGGGACGGGCACCAGCAGGACAGAGGGGGGTGAATGGCGGGGCAGGTTCCAGGGGGCTGCAGGGACTGAGGGGACGGGTGGGCATCAGGGCAGAAGAAGAGGACGGACCCCAGGGGGCACAGGGAAGCAAGGGATGGGGCAGGCACCAGGGGGCAGAGGGGTGTGAGGGAATGGGGAGCTCCAATGGGGCAGGGGAAATCAAGGGGAGGGTGAGCTGCCAGGGGGTGAGATGATGAGGAGTGGGGCAGGTGGAACCATGTCGGGGAGCAAATGGGCAGGCACTGGTGCCAAAGTGGCAGAATGGGGGTTGAAGGAGCAGGTGAGCAGAAGAGGGGCAGAGAGAGGGGTGTGATAAAGTGCAGGACCTAGGGGGGCAGATAGGTGTGAAGGGAAATGTGGGCATCAGGGGGGCAGAGGGAAGATGAAGGGAGGGGTGGGACCCAGAGGTTAGGAGAGGGAGAGGTGAGGGGTGGGGCAGTGCTGAGGTGAGGGGAAGGGCTGAGACCAGGGGTCCCAAAGGGGGGTGAGGGAAGGGACTTGCACCAGGCAGGCAGAGGGGGCAAAGGAAACAGCAGGTACCAAGAAGGCAGATGGGGCAAGGGTAGAGCTGGGACTTGGGGCAGAGGAGGAGCTGGCACCAGGGGACTGGAGGGGTGGTGAGGGCCGCAGTTGTCACGGAGCCAGAGGGGGAGGGGAAGGGCAGGGGTGAGAAATAAAGAGAAGGTGGCATGGGTAATGGTGGCAGAGGGGCGAGAGGAGAGCGGGGTCAGTGGGGCAGAGGGTGGTGAGGGGGTGGGCAACAGGAAGGAAGGGGACAAGGGGAGTGTCAGGTGTTGGAGGCAGGGGGAGGGAAGAAAGGGTTAGGCAGCAGAAGGGTGCGGGGGTAAGGGGAAGGGCAGGTGCCAGGAGGTCAGAGTGGGGCTAGAGGAAAGGTGAGCACAGGGGGGTGAGGGAAGGGGTGGGTGTCAGGGGTCAGAGAGGGTGGGGAGAGGGGCAGGTGCCAGGAGGGCTGAGGGATGTAAGAAGGGCAAAAGCCAGGACAGCAGAGGAGGGGGAGGGGTGGGGTGGCCATCAAAGTGTGGGGGGGTGATGGCAGTGGTAGGCACCGGGGAAGCAGATGGGGGTGAGGGGAGGGGTGGGAGACATGGCACAGAGGAGGGAAAGGGGAGAGGTGGATGCCAGGACATAGCAGGGGTGTGAAGTGATGGGTGGGCTCCAGGATGCAGAGGAGGTTTGGGGGAGAGGAGAAGGTGCCAGTAGGGCAGGGGGAGAAGGGACGGGTGAGTTCCAGTGGGGCAGAGATGGATGGAGGGCAGGGGCACGTGCCAAGGAGGCAAAGTGGGAGTAGAGGGGCAGGGGCCCAGGGGAGCAGAAAGGGAGTGAGAAGAGAGGGAGGGATGTTGGTGAGTGGTCAGAATAGATGCAGGGTCCCTCACAGGGGCGAGGGAAGGATAAGGGAGGGGCAAGAGCCAGAGCGGGATGAGGGAGAGGCAGGCCCCAGGGAATCTCTGTTGCTTTCGGGCCATGTGTGGTTGGTTTCTGGCTCAGAGCAGGTCGGTGCTGTCCCCACACACACTGGGGGTGCAGCCCTGTCCCAGGGGGAGCAGTTGGGACTCTCCATGCTGGCGGGCCCCATGTGCACCACCTTCCAGCCAGTAAAACCCCACAGCCAGCCCCTCCCCTCGCCGGGCCCAGCCCCACCCCCACGGGAGCAGTGGTCTGGGTTGGGCTCACTTGGGGGGCATTACAGTGGAAGATTCTGGGGAGGGGGTATAAATGCGCACTAATAGGCTGTTGCTAATGAGGCCAGGGCAGTGGGGGGGGGAGGGGGCATTTCCCCACTTCCTGCCTCCTCCATCTGGGAGAAGCTGCAACAGGTGCCAGTCGCAGTTCACATCCACACAGCGCGTCTGCACTAGGGGTTTGCACCAGTGCAGCTACATCGGTGCAAGGAAACCCCGGCAGACACGCCTGAGACACTGCTGTGCCAGGGGCTGTAACCCCTCCCATCACTGGGGTTATGGATCAATAATTACAGGATCACTGGAGCAGGGGAGCTGGACTCTGGGCTGCCAGGTGGGGGCCCGACCCACTGGGCTGCAGAGTCATTCTCACTCCCACGCTCTGGCCCAGTGCCCATGGCAGTGTTTAGACACAGGGGGATGTCACTCGGATCCCAGCACTTTGAGCCCTCATGGCATCACATGGGGGGATTGAACCTGGGGCTCCCAGCTGAGGGCCCAGCCGCTGGGCTAAAGGCTAGAGGGGAAGCAGCAGCAGCTTTTTCTCTTAATTGAAACTCGACAGCAAACTCGACGTGGATTCGCGAATAGTTTCTGTTGACCCGAAATATAACTTTGCAGCAAATAAACTATTTTTCCGAAACATTTCACCCAGCTCCACTGCAAACCTGTCTGAGCAACTTAGGAGCCCCAATCCCAGTGACTTGCCGTGAGTGACTGTCAACATTCCCGGACACGCACAGTTACAGGCAGGCCAGGTTCAGGACACTCCAGAGCTGCTGTTTAATTTGCCCTTTGCAGACAAATGCCCCCTGGGCCCGTGATCTCACCCCCATGAATCAGGCTGAAAATTGAGACTTGGCTCCAGCCCGAACTCTCTGCCCAGAGCCATTTGTGCCATGGATGCTGTGAGTGGCCTCCTGCAGCTGCACCTGGGCGTCTCCCAGAGCAGGTAATGGTCACAGAGACCGTCTCAGAGCCCGGGGCTCAGGTGTCTCCATCTAACGACTGCGCCAGCCACTCCCCCACTCTCATTAACCAGCCCTGGGTCAGACACGCTGGGAACTTTCACACCCAGACTCTGGAGACACTTTGGGTCCTTACACAGCCTGCAGAAGCGAGTCTTGGAACGGGGTGGACAGATTCAGGCTTGCGGGGCTCCCTCTTTGGAATTAAAAATAGCCGCATAGACGTTCAGGCTCAGGCTGGAGCTCAGGCTCTGAAGCCCAGGATGGAGCCGGGTCTGCCCCTCCCAACGCACACGGGCACATTGTCTGTTCCCACGTCCCCTTCACCCCCTTCCTGGGATGGGGAACAGCAGCCCCAGGGCCCCTCCCTTCACCCCCAGGGCAGGGGAGTGAGAGCCCTTGGCCTCCTGGGCATTGGGGCCTCCCAGCATAGTTTCCTGGGTGAGCGTGAAAGTGTCTCCACCCAGAAAGCTCTGTGTACCCGGCCAATACACAGATGTGCCCGTGGATCAGGATCCGGGATGGTCCTCTCCCCAGGAGTGATGGAAGCTCCCTAAAAGTAGAGGGGTCACCCACTAGTGGCAGCCCTTCTCCCTGAGCTCCTGCCCCCGCACCGCCCCTTCTCCCTGAACCCCCGCTCTCACACTACCTCTTCCCCCCAACACCCTGACCCCCTGGTCGCTCCTCTCAGTCCCCTCCCCCGTCGTCGCTCACCCTTACAGCTGGTAAAAAGTGGGAGGGCATAGCCCTCCCATTGGTAAAAGTGATTGGCCATGGCCTGTGGCCCCACTCTTCAAGTGTCTCTTACTCACCCCCCCAACCCCGGGAGGAGGGGAGCCTTGGGGCAGTGTCAGGGAGTTCGGTGCTGGGGGTATGAATTGGGTTTTACACCCCGGCTGCTGGAGTTCTGTGTATTGAGGGTATAAGGGGACAGAGGCTGTGTGAACCCCCCACTGTCCTGCCAACATGGCTCAGCCCTGACATCTGCTGGAGCCTCTCCCTGGGGAGGAAACGTCCCTGGGGCCTGTTCAGACCTTGGCCTCCCTGCGGAGGTGGCCGGTGAGGCTGCTGTTAAGGTGAGTTACGATGTGAGCTCCTGTCTGCTGGGAACCCGACTCTGAGCCTGGGCTGAGATTGGTGACTGAGGAGTGAAAGGCCCCAGCTCCCCTCACTGCCCCCCTGAGCCAGCCCACCGCCACCAGCCATTCAGTGCAATACCAGTGATGCTCACACTTGGTGACACAGCCAGTGCCCCAGCGGGAAGGGCGAGGGTCTGTCCAAGGAGCAATGGGCACAATCTGCAGCAAGGGAGGTTGAGGCTGGAGATGAGGAAACACTTTCTAACTCTCAGGGCAGTGAAGCTCTGGACCCGAGTCCAAGGGAGGTTGTGGGATTCCTGTCACTGGAGGTTTGTAAGAACAGGTTGGACAAATCCCTGCCAGGGATAGTCTAGTCTCTGACCCAGTGCAGGGGGCTGGACTAGGTGACCTCTCGAGGTCCCTTCCAGCCCTGCATTGCCATGAATCTAGGTTACAGCAGTTCCTGGGGCTGGGTCCAGGGCTCTGGGGCCTCTAAGTGTGGTGAGTGGCATGTGACTCTGTTAGTGACCATGGCAGCTGGCAGCTCAGCATCCCTGCGAGGGGCCTTGGCTGGCATGTGGCTGCCTGTACCTGGCTCAGCAAGGTGTTACTGGGCCCTTTGGACAGGACCTAGGGTTGGCACCTGTCCATAGGGTTGCCAGGGGTCTGGTTTTTGATTGGAACGCCTGGTCAAAAAGGGACCCTGGCGGCTCCGGTTGGCACCACCGACTGGGACGTTAAAAGTCTGGTCAGTGGCGGAGCGGGGGCCCGGGGATAAGGAAGGCTCCCTGCCTGCCCTAGGTCCGTGCAGCTCTTGGAAGTGGCCCCCAATTTACTTTCCTGGAGTTTGAAACTTTTCTAGCAGAACATAACCAAGTGTCAGCCATGGTCAAGCCTACCTTTGAATACAGGTTGGCTCTGAGGGTGGGAGGAAATGTATCAAGAGGGCTGGCGTTTTTAGGGGAGTCAGGGACAAGACTACCTGTGACAGGCTCCTGTAAGGGAGAATGAGAGAACCCAGCCCAGCCTGGAAGTAATTAAATCCCTAGGTGGCTAGTTGGCAGCTAATGAGCCTGATAAAGAGTTACCAGGGCTCAGCTGAAGGGATCCTAGGGACAGGAAGCTGCTGAGGAGAGGAGCTCCCAGGAGAGCTCACCAGAGCAAGGAGCCTGGAAGGGGAGCTCCTAGAGCAGTGGTCTCCAAACTGTGGGTCGTGCCTCCCTCAAGGGTGTGGATGAACATTAGGGGGACCTGACAGGGCCTGGACCAGTCCCCATGGGTGGCGGGAAGGAAATGCCACCCAGCCCTGCTCTGTCCCCAGCTCCACTCTGGCCCCACCCTAAGCCCCAGCTACAGTTCCAGCCCCGGCCTCAGCCACTGACTCCCGGCCCTGCTCCAGGCTGCGAACCCAGCTGCAGCCCCAGCCCCAAACATAGTTCCACCCCCGGCCGAAGTCCCCAGCTCCCGGCCTCAACCGCGGGTCCACTCCCAGCCACAGCCCCCAGCTTCTGGCCCCAACTGCAGCCCCGTTCCTGGCCCAGCTCCTGACAGCAGCTCCCGGGATGGCGGCGCAAAGCAGGTAAGGGAGAGCTTGATCAAAAAAGTTTGGGGACCACTGTCCTAGACAGAGGAGCTCCCCTAAGGGGGAGGAGCTGCCAGAGATGACAATGACAGCAGCAGCTATAGCAGGACAGAACGCTGGGGAGCTGCCCCCGGCTGGAGAAAGTGGATGCACAGAATAAAGGCACAGTCTGAAATGACCCCAGCTCCAGGAAGGGGGGCTGCAGTCATCTGATTCTATGATGGAAACTAATCCAAGTCCAGCTCTGGGAAGGAGGACTGAGGTCTCCTGACTTGAGGAAAGTGAGGAGCTTGAGTGAGAGCTGGAGGCTGGAGCAGAGTGCCCTTGTTGCATTTATGTTGATCCACATTGGAAGAATCTGAGTGCAGAATATTCCACACTAGCTACTCTGGGCTCTTCCCCAGGAATTCCTCACACTGACAAGTCCTAAGTGTGGGGAGAGGAGGTTTAAATTCCTTGGTCCTCACCCCAGCAACCCTTCTAGAGCCACCAGCTGCATCTCTGCCCTTCATCTATTCTCTGCCACTGCATCCATCAGGGTTGTATAAGCTCATCAACTAGATGTTTCTGCCAAAAATGGTCATCAGTGAAATAAGCAATTCATTGACTGGAGGCTATAACATAGCAACAGAGAGCAGTGAAACAATTGACTGTTTGTACCAGCGCCGTCCCCCGCATCCCCCCAGCAGGTTTCCTAGCAGGGGTGCGAATAACCAAACCCTCAGACTTTCACACAGATAATGACATTTTGCCCGACCCCTTAGTTATTGTGAAAGCTGTAAGAGGACTGAGCAGGGACCGAATATCCCAGGGGAATGGGACTGAGAGTGACTGAAGCAGTATCAGTGTTAGTTACCTGCGTAGCTTCGGGCTCTGGTGAGTCCTGAAATAATCAGACATGAGAATTTACCGAATCAAAATACAGACTCGACAAGTCCCATACTGTGAAAAACAAACCCCACAAACCAGAAACGGAGCTTACCCAGTTCTGCCAGAGGGTCCATGGGAATGAGAGGGGAGAAAAGAGAAAAAAGAACATAAATGAATCAATAGGAGAGATTCTCAATTACATAAGTGCCCAGTTTGAAACCCAAATTACACTGGCTTCAGTGGGAATTTTGCCTGAGTAAGGACACCAGGATTAGGCTCCTAATCAGTAGTTTGGGCTTCTGCTTTATCACACCTGATCCTGCAAACCCTCCCCCCAGAAATCAATGGGACTGCCCTGTGAGGATCACTCATGTGAGTCAGGGGGGCAGAAAGGGGTCCATGGGGATAAAGGGTCCGATTCTCTCTCCTGCTCTGGTCACTGTGTGCAGGGATGGCGCAGACTGGCAGGAACTAGGCCCTGGATACCAGAGAATTCCCCTGGCATAGGAAGAGCTCAGCTGGGGCAAAGCAGCGTATCTGGCTCCTGTGCCAACTACCTCCCCCCATTCTGGTGTAGGAGGCTTGTCAGGGTGGGAGGGGTTGGGAGGAGGTGTGCTGGAGCAGAGCAGAGCACAATCACCAATCTCAGGGACCACAGCCAGCTGGAGCAAATTAGAGCAGCCCCTGGGGCAGCCTGAGAATCAGGGAGCCACAACCAGCTCCCTCACTGCCCCCACCCTGCACCCCAAGCAGATCCTGGCACAGCAGAAAATCTGAGTCTCCAGCTCAAAGAACTCTTCCTTTAGAAGTGTTTCCATAATGTGGATGATGCAGGTGTGACCCCAAGAGGTGCTTAGCGCCTGCAACTCCTGCTGGCTTCAGTGGGATCAGACCCATGTGCCTGATACTATAGCTGTTGTGTGTGGAAGCCAACAGGGCTTAAGGGGCCCGAACCTGCTCCAAGCAAATCAATGGGTGTGGGAGCATGTCAGTGGAAAACTCACATGGCTGGGCCCTATTAGTATAAAATAATTATTGTTCTTGTTACAGGGTGTTTCTGGTATCAGGGAGTGAAATTTATTTGTTTGTTTGTGTTTAAGAGTATTTCCAAGGGTTAAAGTTGTGAAAAATAAAATTGTTAATATTCATATTTCAATACCACAAATCTCCCATCCATTATTTCTGGATAATGTCTGGATTTCCCCTTGTCATGTACATTACCTGTAACAGTAACACATTAATTTTTTACACTAACATTTCTTTGCATACATAGTTCTGAGTGTTCCTTTTCCTATTTAAAGCATAATAAAAACTAGTAAAAACACACATACCTTTCCCTGCCTCATATTCCTCTGGAAAGTAAAAGACATTGTGAGTTAACGTTGAGTCTCAAAACTTAATGCACAATAGTCAAGCTAACTGCAACGTCTTCCTCACCGGTGATACGAATGTTTTGCAAGATTTGTCCATAAGACGCTAAGCAGAACACAGTACAGGAGTTGGCTTCTTATGGAGGCAGGGACCCAACCTGTCTATGGTTGCCAACTTTCTAATTGCACAAACTGAATACCCCCTTCCCGAGGCCCCACCCCCGCTTGCTACATCCCCCCTCTCTCCGGCGCTCATTGTCCCCCACCCTCACTCACTTTCACCAGGCTGGGGCAGGGGCTTGAGGTGCAGAAGAGGGATGAGGGCTCTGGCTGGGGCCAGGGATGAGGGGCTAGGGGTGCAAGAGGGGCTCCGGGCTTCAGCAGGAATTTTGGGTGTGGGAGGGGGTGTGCACTCAGGCTGTGGGTGTGGTCTCTGGGGTGGGGCCAGGCATGAGAGACTTGGGGTGCAGGAGGGGGCTCAGGGCTGGGGGATGGGGCTAGGTTGTGTGGGAGTGCAGGAGGGAGTTTGGGTGTGGGAGGGGACTTCGGGGTGGGGCAGGGGGTTGGGGTGCGGGAGGAGGTGCAGGGTCCTGCCGGTGCTTACCACAGCTCTTGGAAGCGGTCACCAGGTCCCAGAGGCACTTAGGTGCATGGGTGGCCAGGGAGACTTTTCGCACTGCCCTCGCGGCTGCAGGCGCTGCTCCTGCAGCTCCCAATGGTCACGATTCCCAGCCAATGGGAGCTGCGGAGCAGGTACTCGGGGCATGGGCAGCACACGGAGCTTCCCTGGTTGCCCATGCGCCTATGGGTTGCAGGGACCTGGCGACCACTTCCGGGAGCCTGTCTTAGCGCAAGGTCCCCGCTGCGCCGCTGACCAGACTTTTAACAGCCCGGTCGGTGGTGCTGACCAGAGCTGCAGGGTCCCTTTTCGAAAGGGTGTTCTGGTCGAAAACCAGATGCCTGGCAACCCTGCACCAGCTGTTACATTTACTTAGGGCTACCATATGTCCGGATTTCCCCGGACATGTCCGGCTTTTCGGACTATAAATAGCTGTCTGGGGGGGATTTTTAAAAATCTAAAAATGTCCGGGATTTCCCCCTGGTTGGCTATTTGTAGACAGAAAAGCGGCGGCCAAGCGCCGCTGGGCACCCAAAGCCCCTTCCCGGCTCCCCCCATCCCCTGCAGCCTTACCACTCCGTCCGGCCCCGCAGCTGTCTTCCCCCTCCTCCACTCCCTTGAACGCTCCGCCCACCTGCTCCTCCCCCTCCCCTGCTTCCCGCAAATCAGATCTTCGCGGGAAGTCTGAAAAGAAGCAGGGGCAAGCGGGAGGCAGCAGCAGGTAAGCTGGGGCGGGGGGGGCACGAGGAGGAGAGCTCTGGGGAGGTGCAGCCCTGGCCGAGCGGCTCCCTCCGGCCCAGGCTGAGCGGCGCCCGGCGGCCCCAGCGGCTCTGGCCCCGGTTCCGGCCCCAGGGCGGCGACCCCGGTTCCGGCCCCAGGGCGGTGACCCCAGTTCCAGCCATGCGCGCCAGCCCGGCGCTGGCCGAGCACCCCCGGCCCGGCCCAGCTCGGGCCCCAGCAGCGCCGGCCCTGGTTCCGGCCAAGTGTGCCGGGCCAGCCCCGGCCGAGCACCTCCGGCCCGACCCCAAGCCCCTCAACCCTGGCCGGAGCTCCGGCCATAGCGCAGCCCAATTCCTGGGCTCTTTAAAGCCGGCCCTGGTCAGGGGACAGGGAGGGGGGGTTGGATGGTTTGGGAGTTTGGGGGGGGCTGTCAGGGGGGCAGGGGTGTGGAGAGGGGTTGGGACAGTCAGGGACAGGGAGCAGGGGGGGTTAGATGGGTCTGGGGTTCTGGGGGGGCTGTCAGGGGGGCAGGGGTGTGGAGAGGGGTCGAGACAGGCAGGTAGCAGAGGGGGTTGGATGGGTCAGGAGTTCTGGGGGTCCTGTTGGGGCGGGGAGCAGTTAGATAGGGCATGGGAGTCCCCGGGGGTCTGTCTGGGGGCGGGGATGTGAATATGGGGTGGGGGTGTGGATAAGGGTCGGGGCAGTCAGGGGACAGGTAGGGTCATAGGGGGTTCTCAGGAGGGGGCAGTCAGGGGACAAGAATCAGGGCGGCTTAGATAGGGGGTGGAGTCCTAGGGGGCAGTTAGTGGCAGGGGTCCCAGGAGGGGGCAGTCAGGGGACAAGGAGCGGGGGGGGGCAAGGGGGCAATCAGGGGGTGGGAAGTGGGAGGGAGTGGATGGGGGCATGGTGGGGGTGGGGCGGGGGCAGGGCAGGGGCGGGGCTAGAGTGGGGCTCCTCCCCCTCAGTGTCCTCTTTTTTGCTTGTGGAAATATGGTAACCCTACATTTACTTGTTATACACCTCAGATACTGAACAGATCAACATGGGCCACAGAGCAGGGCTTCCTGGCTCCACATCACGACACTCTGTCCCTCCCACACTGATCCTGCACCCCGCCACCCACCTACCCTTCCTCATTCCCCATCCTCTGCACAGACACACACACCTTTAAGCCCCATCCCCTGCCATAACTCCATATCCCAGGGCCAGTCTCCTGCCCCACTGCACATTATTATTTGCATTCCAGTAGCATCTAGAGGTCACACTCAGAGCTGGGCCCCACTGCACTAGGTCCCGTACACCCACACACTCCAGACTGTAAAATGACACAATCCCTACTCCAAAGAGTTTACAATCTAGGGTCCTGACCTTGAAAATATCTATGCCCAGCTATAACTTTACTCAGAAACCTGCCCCTCTTCCCCACCCACCCCTCCAGGTACTGGCCCATCTCCCTCCTCCCCTTTATCTCTGAACTCAGTGAACCCAGTCTGCAAACAATGCTTATGCCTCCAACTGTGTTAGATCCCTTCCAGGCTGACATCCCTCCTTCCCACTCTAGTCAGACAGCTCTCACTGGGGTCCCTAATGATCTTCCGGGCCAAATCTCAGTGCCCACAATTGCAGGGTTATTTTTGATTCCTCCCTCTGCACACCCAGGCCATTTCCAAACACCGCTGCTCCTTCCTGAGTGTTATCTCCAGGATCGTCCTTTTCTCTCCATCCCTGCAGCACAGGCCCTCACTATATCCCACCACTATTAACATCCTCTTCTATGGCTCCCAGACACAGCCACTGTCCCCCGTCAGTCCACACAAACTGCATCTAGCAAGGAGACAGTCCCTGCCCCAGGGAGTTCACCCTCTGTATGGCAGACCAGGTACAACAGGGGGATGAAATACATAAGTGGGGTGAAGGGGATGGGAGGGGGAGGTAACAATAAAAACAAACCAAAGCCCAGCCAACATTGTATTTCAAAACTACAGGATATTTTTTTTCTGCTCTCCCCAACCCCCAACCTGGGCCTACATCATGGAGTGGGTCTCCCAGCCAGAGCAGGGCAAATACCCCCTGGACCCATCCTGAAAGAAGCCACCTCGAGCAGGGCCCAGACCCCAGGCCTCCCACTCCACTCTGGGCTCCCTCCAGTCAGTCCAGGCCTCACACCCCATGTCAGGGCCACAATCCCTAGCTCACACAAGGGGCAGAGATCCTGGTACCTTGCTCTGGTGGGGCCCAATGTGTGGGATGGGAGGCAGGGTGAGAGGGAGAGCAGCCACAGCCCCCTGCCTCTGGAAGGGCTCGCGGTGTTATCCAAGGGATGAAGAAACTAGGAAGTGGGATGGGCTGTGAGGGGTGCAGAAAAGATTAAACACTCAGAGTTGAGCTTAAATTGCCCTCTGGACATCGACAAGGAAGAAATGTCAGACAGGCTGAGATATGGGATGGGATGAAGGGGGAGCAGTCGTTAGCGGAGAAGGAGTTTGACAGACATTGGCACAGAGGTGGTATCTGAAGCCATGTGTGTAGATAAAAGCTACTAGAGGCAGCGTGTGGAGAGAGGAAAGCTGGGGGCCAAGCACTGAGCTTTGGGGGACATTCTCTGAAAGAGGGAGACAGGAAGAGACCAACCCAACAAAACAGACACCGAAGAAGTGATTAGAGAGGCAGGAGAAGTGGGAGAGGAGGGAGCTGTGAAAGCCGAGGATTTAATGGAGACAGGAGTGGTCAGTGGTATCAGAAGGAGGAGCAGGAGGCTAGCACAAGAAGGATGAGGATCACATAGACACCATAGGATCTGGCCAGGAAGAGGTTATTAGAAACTTTGGCGAGAGCGGTTTCAGTGTTGTGCAAGGGGGCGGGAGCTGGATGGGAGCGGGTCTAGGACGGAATTGAAGGAGAGGAACTCCAGACAGCGACTGTAGATAGAGTGTTCAGTGAGCTTAGAGTTGGAAGCAGAAGGGGCAGTAGGTAGAGAGGCAATTGGGGTCAGGGATAGAAAGTTTTAAGATGGGAGAGACACGCCCCAGGCACGTGCTTCCTCCGCTGGTGCCTGGAGCTGGCCCTGGTTTGAAGATCTCCTGGTCCTCATAAAAGCCTGATGAATCAGCAAGTCCGTCAGCTAAGGGAGAGAGGCAGGGAGCAGTAAGAGCCCTGCAGGCCACCCTGGGGCAGGGGAAAGAGCCCTATTCATGTCTGATAGTCAGGCAGATGGCCTGTGGGGTGAGATCCTGCAGGGAGGGGCTAGGCCCCTGCCGTCGAACAGAGCTCAGGGGAAAGGACGTGGCTGATAGGCTGAATTTGGGTTAAACAGTTTTATTTTAAGAAGTAAACCCAAAGCAGTGAGGGAAAGGCACTGAGATCCTGTGGCTGGAGAGTATGCGTGGCTGGTGGGACAGTCCCCTGGCTGGCACTAAGCCATGTTGGTATAGAAAGGGGAAGGGTCAGAGGAGTTGGGGAGGTTAGTTAAAGAGAAGGGTGCATGAGGGATGACAGAGAGGTGTGGGAGATCAGGGGATGGGTGTGGGAGCAGGTAGAGGGGTTAGAGGAGGAGAGAAGAGGTGAAACTTTTGGAAGGGCTTGAAGTTCAAGATTTTCTGAAAGTCACCTATAAACTGATGTTATAGTAACAAAAGGAATGAAAACAAATAAAGTTTTAACAAAGTTCCAAACAGGAATTTGGACATCTCTCTCTCTCTCTCTTAGGCAGCTTCGAAAACCTCAGCCTCATTATGTGAAAGGCTGGAAATTGGTAACTCCATTCCCTGCACCAGCCTTCTCACAGCCACTGTGAGTAGATCTGACCAATGGGTGCGAAATACCTTATCAGACAGGATAGTGCCCTGCTACTAAGTATAGGCTATAGATTGTGTTTTGTGTTTCTTTCACCTGTAACTTTATGTTTCCAAGCCCTTATGCTTGTTTTCATTTGAAACTCTATCTCAGGCTCTGTTAATTGAACTTCAAGCTGGTTTTGCTATAGACACGTCTAAGTGCCTTGTGCAAAGGAGTGTGTTGAACCAGGGTGAAGCTAGTAAGCTGGGGTGCACTGCTTCCACAGAGGCAGCAGATGGGCGCACACTGCGGATGTCCAGGGGACAGGAGACGGGGCACTTGAGTGTAACACAGTGGGTAGGGTTACCATATTTTGTGCCTCCGAAAGGAGGACACTCCACGGGGCCCGGCCCACGCCCCGCCCCAACTCCGCCCCTTCCCCAAAGTCTCCGCCCCCTCCCCTGCTTCCCGCGAACATTTGATTCGCGGGAAGCCTGAAGCAGGTAAGGGGGTGTGTGTGGGGAGGAGGCGCGGCCCAGGCTGGCCCCTCCGACGTCTCCAGCCTGGGTCGGCTCGGGCCCTGGGGTGCCGGTCCCGGGCCTGGCCGAGCACCCCCGGCCCGCCCAACACTGCTGGTCCCCGGCCCGGCCCCTGGGCCCCCGGCCGAGCACCCCCAGCCCCCGGCACCGCACCGCCGGTCCCCAGCCTGGCCCTCAGCACCGCACCACCGGCCCGTCCCCCGAGCCCCCGGCCCCGGAGCCCCCGGCCCGGCACTGCCGGCCCGGTCCCGGAGCCCCCGAGCCCCCGGCCCGGCCCCGGAGACCCCTAGCCCCCGGCCCGGAGCCCCCGGCCCGGCACCGCTCCGCTGGCCCGGCCCGGCCCC
>NC_048311.1:5129251-5196435 GCF_013100865.1 Trachemys scripta elegans | reverse complement strand
CTCCTGTAATAGACCCCTAGCCTCTGGCTGTGCTACTGAAGTTCTCAAGTCATGACTTCAAGACTTTAAGCAATAGAGAATCAACTCTTTACTCTAGTTTAAATCAGAAAGTGACCCGTGCCCCATGCTGCAGAGGACGACAAAAACCCCAGGGTCTCTGCCAATCTGACCTGAGGTAACATTCCTTCCTGACCCCCAAAGTGGTGATCGCTTAGACCCTGAGCATGTCAGCAAGACCCACCAGCCAGACACCTGGGAAAGAATTCTCTGTAGCAACTCAGAGCCCTCCCCATTTAATTCCCCATCTCTGGCAATTGGTGATTGTGATGGGTTGGATCACATGTCACTGCAAGACTTCATTACCCACTTGCCAGCACACATGTATACAGGAAGACTTACAGGTAAAACGCAGCCATTTGCAGACAATGGTCCTAGTTAATGGGAGTCACCAAGATTCCAAACCACCATTAATTGCCCACACTTTACATAATTACAATAGGCCCTCAGAGTTATATTTCACATTTTAAGTTTAAAGTACAAAAGTGGTACATTTATACAAATAGGATGATCACACTCACTAGATGATAAGCTTTGTAATGATACCTTACAAGAGACCTTTTGCACGAAGCATATTTCAGTTACATTATATTCACTTATTATTAAATTTTTATAAAACCATATAGACTGCACAACGTCACAGTGATATTTGCTGCTAACAGTCACAGATGGGGCACATGCCACTGTAGGCAATGTCATCATACCATCCCCTAGGTGGCTGTGAAAACTCAGCCTATATTTCTAGTTTTATCATTGCAGAGATAACTTTAAAAATGAGAACAGGCAATGACAGCCTGAGTCTGCAGACAGTCTGAAAGAGTAGCTTTGAGAGGAGTGAATTGCGCCAGACATCTGAGCCAAGGTCCCATGGAGTTTACAACTGTATGTTATATTATATATTGTATTAATGTTGATGGAATAAATGGGCCCAAAGTGTCAAAGGCATTTAAATGACCCTGTCACTGTTTAACATTAAATGGTTTTAAACAGGATTCGGGGTTTGGTTTTCATAGACCTCAGCCAGCTTAGTCCTATGGCAAACACACCATTAAACATCCCTTTAACCTTTTAGTAAAGATACAGAAAAGAAGGGCAAACAGTTAAAACATTTGAAATATAAAGTATTGAGTCAGGCTCACGTTTTAAGAAAATCCCCTGTTCCCTTTAGCTGTAGAGAGATTTTAGAAGGAAGCACCCCCCACATGACAGTGTTTAGCTGGTATCACAAATGGTAATACTTTCCTTTTGAGAAAAAGAGAAGAAGTTAACTGAGATGGGCTGGAACTGCCATTGCTGCTGTGAAAGTCCGATCCCGTTTCCTAGAAGACCAAACAAGACAAGCCTACCAGAGGGGAGAGAAAAGAACAGCAAAGAGAGAAAATGCAGCTTCTGTCTGTGGGTCTGACTCTGACTCACAGCCTCGCTGCTGGACAATCACAGCAGACAGTCTGATCAGCCACTCCAAGGACAAAGCAAACTGGTACCAGCATCCGACTGTTTAGGGCATTGCTTTCAGCTGCCTTTTTCTGGCCACAGGGTTACAGCAGTGTTGCAAAATATACAGATGGCAAAAGAAGAGGGATAGGACAGAATAAAAATAAGGTAGGGAAAGAAAATGACACACAGCGGGAGCGGTGGGTGGAATAGCCCAACCTCTCAGTATTATGTTCACAGCTAGGCCTAATTTCAGACACACCCATTGTGGTCCATTGATTTCCCATCCCACCCTTCTCATGTTTACCAGGCATGATCTTAACACAGTCCTGGAGTTAAACCAGGAGCCTGTCTGTTGGGATTGATTCAGTCGGCCTGTCTCCCACCAGAGCCGGCACTAGGCATAAGCAGACTAAGCAGTAGCTTAGGGCCCCGAGCAGCTCAGGGTCCATGATTTGTGGAAATAATGCAGTTAGAATTCTCAGGGGTGGGTCAGGGCCACCCCGCACTATTCCTGCTTAGGGCACCCAATGGGGTAGCTCCGGCTCTGTTTGCAGCTCTTCCTATCAGCGTTTATTGTTATAGGCTATTGTGATATTTTATTAGTGTTTGCTCCCTTCTCACAGCTCAGCTCACCATTCAGGGACATTTTTACCTCGATTATCACAACATTCCCCAGTGATGGAATTTAGCATTTTTCCAAGATTCCAGAGAATTCAGCAGGTTTGTTGCATGCAGCCAGGCACCATCTTGTTTTTTGGTTTTCCGGGATTGCTGGAACCTATTTCTTGGAGAAGAGCAGAGCAGCTGGGGCCCAGGAGAGGAGTGTCTGAGCCAGGCTGTCTGAACAACATTGCAGGAGCTGAGGCCCAAAGTGTGGGGCTGGGCCACCTGGAGAGTATAGCAAGAAACCCTATCCCCCAAATAATCACTGGTTAATTTTGAATCACTTAGTATTTTCAGCCACGAGTCCTGCAAGGGGCAATGTGGGCTGGGAATGAGGAATATTCCAGGGCACTAGAGTAAATTAACATGGCCACTGAGTCTAGCAGCTGCTGAAGCAGACTTTGGTCCCATTCCTTACACAGAGCTGAGGTAATTACAGCAACTCCTGGAGCACAAGAAAGCAGCCTGCAGAACCGACTGTGTCACCAGTCGAAGTTAAGAGCTGAGGCTGCTGGCACCAAAGCTGCCCTCTCACTAGCGCTGTGGGTGTGTCAGAGGAATTTGATCTTTGTGCCATAACCGTCCTGAAAGGGAGCCAGTCACAGTCACGTTGCAGCCTCCGTCCTTCTTTCGGTTTTGAAGCTGGTGGATGGGCCAAGAGAGGACGGTGCTTCCATTACATATAAAATGTATTAACTTAATGAAAAGCTCAGGGGCAGGCTGATGTTAAACCCTGTGGGGCTCCCTGACCCTTCCGGCGAGATGGATGTTACAGCCTGGGAAAGCGACGCAGTCACTGGGAGCAGGAGCTCTGCCTAGAGAGAATGGCTCTGGGTGCTAGCGAAGCTGGGAGCCCCCTGGAGAGACTTGAACGGCTCAGAAACGACTCCACAGGACTCAACAGGTAGGGGGGGTGTCACTCACTGCAACCCCAATCAGGGGGGTTTCTGGCAGGGAGGGGGGAGCTTTACCTCTCACTGGCAAGCTATCAGAGGCTGCCACCGAATGCGTGTGCTCAGTGAGTGACTCACCTGCAGGGCCGGCTCCAGGGTTATTGCTACCCCAAGGAGAAGAAAAAAAAAGAAGTCGCGATCGCAATCTGCGTCACTTCGGCACCAATTCGGCGGGAATGTCCTTCACTCCAAGCGGGAGTGAGGGACCCACCACCAAATTGCCGCCGAAGAGACGGACGTGCCGCCCCTCTCCGATGTGGCCGCCCCAAGCACCTGCTTGCTAAGCTGGTGCCTGGAGCCGGCTCTGCTTACCTGCCAGCCCTGCGCTCACCTACATCCTCCCCAGTGTGGCTGCTCTTTGGGCCGTGCCGGCCCCTGCTGCTGTCCTGGCCTGAGGCAGGTTACAGCCACTTCGCCCTGTCACAGCCCAGACCCAGCCAGAGCTTCCATCGGCGTTATGTTGTGTGAGCCCCGAGTGAAGTCAGCAGTTGTCGGAATCCCCCCACTGCCCTTCACAGCAACGCAGCCTCTTGCAGGTGCCACGGGCCATAAAGGCCTAGGGCCGCGTTTCCAAGAGAGCTCAGCTCTGAACTGCTCCCAGGCAGGCGCCTGTGTGATTTGGGCAGGTTTCCGGGGGCTTTGAGCAGCCACACTCGGCAGGGCAGGGCGGGCGGTGACGCAACCCGTTACAGGTCTGGATTGCACCCCAAACAATCACAGACACTGCAGAAAAGGGACACAAACATGATTTGGGGGCTGGAACAAAGGCCTCACAGTTGGAGACTGAAGGAGATGGATCTGTTCTCTTTAGCAAAGAGAAGAGTGAGAGGTGACTTTCTGTCATGGATTCACAAGGCCTGGTCTGTGCCCTGGCCTTCAGCCAGGCCCTTGGGAGTGACCCCTTGATTGTGCTGGACCCCATGATCCACACAATTCCACAGAGGCAAGTCCATGGCTTCAGTGACTCAGAAACTGGGCCTTTGAGCACCAGCGATCCCTGGCTTTCTCCATGGCTCCCTGCAGCAAGTCCAACCAAGCCAGACTCCTGCAGGAGACTTGTTCTACCCCCTCAGGGCTCAGTGTTCTCAGTGAGTATCTGCAGTGACACCAGGCAGCCTTTTCCACACCAACTAACCATGTGTTAGTCACCTGGCCTATGGAGTCTGAAAGTCCTTAGGTCAGCACAGAGAAGCAAAGTTTAAGAGAGGGTTCAGCCTGGCCAGAGCTGGGGCTCCACCGAGCCGTGCTGCTGGAGGTTCCCGCTTGGCTCGCTCTCTCCCTGTCCCTTTTTTGTCTCTCAGTCCCAAGTGAGTCCCTGTGTCTCTGTCAGCCCAGTCCTTTAACACCGACACCTGGCACCTTCGCCCTTCGTGCTCCAGCTCCCGGCTATGGCTCCTCTTCCCTGCAGAGAGGTGGGGGGAAGAAACTTGCTCTAGGAGTTGATGCTCATTCATTGAGGCTTCCCATTGTCTTTTCAAAATCCTCCATTGATATGTGTTGATTCCAGCCCAGACAGCCCGAGCGGCTCTACATCTCAGACACCTAGCCTGTTTGGCCATGTCCCAACGAGAGAAGCAATTCTTTCCCCCAAAGCAGCAGCGATGCCAAGGGGATTGGTACAGAGTCCTACCAATAGTTCATAAAAATATTTCAGTAAAGTTGCCCACCTGTCACACGATATTAAAGGGCTCTTTAATACAATGGAGAAAGGCATATCAAGAACCAATGGCTGGAAGTTAAAACTGGACAAATTCTAATTAGAATTTAGGCACAGAATTGTAACCATGAGGGTGATTAATCACTGGAACAAACTACCAAGGGAACTGGTGAATTGTCCATCTTTTGCTGTCTTCAGGTAAAGACATGGTGACTTTCTGGAAGATGCTTCAGTCAAACACCAGTTTGGGCTCAGTACAGGGGTAAATGGCTGAGAGTCTTTGGCCTGTGGCACAGATCACATTACATGATCTAATGGTCCCCTCTGACCTTAGTCTATGAATATTGGGAAGTGTGCTAATGTAAACAGAACTGATCAGTGGACCAGGGCTATGAAAGTCAGACAACCTGGCACTGTCACTGCATCCCACTCACTTGCCATCTGGTTTGTTATTTCTCCTGTTCCCCAGACCAAGCTACGATGATGGGGAAGGTTCCCTCGTTCTCCCCCGGCTCCACAGTGAGCTCCGCTCTGCCTGGCTACGTCACTCTCTGCCTCACTCTACTGGTTCACAGGCTGGCGTCAGGTAGGGGCTCTGGCCTCCTTGCTGGATTTGCTTCCTGTTGCCATTGCTGTTCACTACCATCCATCTTGCATCACTGCCTTGTCGTATAAACCACGTCTGCTCAACTTACCAACAACCGGCAACATGGAGAAACCACAGGGCACAGCTGGGTCCTCAGTCACCAGGGTTACTATCTATACACCATCTTGTCAGGCCTTGACACTACATCCATCCTACTGCTCTGGCTGATTTCTGGCAGCTTCTAAAACACAGAACACAGTGAGCCCCACTACAGCGCTCGCAAACTATTTAAAAGGACACTACTCAATTCCTATACACTGCACTGACAGACCGTATACGTCACAAATCAGACTCTTCAGCCACGAAGGAGTCTTGAGTCCTAGACTCTCCAGTTTAGACGTAACAACCCACAAGTCATTCATGCTGCACTAGACACATCTCACTAGTGTTCAGAGCAGTAGCGTAGCTAGTGGGTTGCAGGGGAAGCAGACGCTTCCCCTCAGCACATTTTCCAAAAGCGGGGCCCACGCTCCGCTCTGAAGGTTGGTCTGCTGGGCAGCGTTGGGCTCCCGCAGGCAAGGGGGGGCAGCACGCCTGGAGGAGCCAGCAGGAACTGCCCAGACCTGATCATTGACAGCTGTGCGCGGAGCTTGCCATGGCAGAGGCAGCGGCAGAGCCCGTGCATGGTGCAGGAGGGGACGCCGCAACTCTGCGCTGCTCATGGCAAGCTCCACGCACAGCCCGCTGCGAGGGAGGCTCGGTGCCCGCCCCGCCTCCTGCACTGACCGGGTCCCGGGGCGCCCCCAGGGCAAGGAGGGTTTCCCCCGCCTCCTCACGGCAGCCACACCGGGCGGACCTGTAGCCAATCACTCCCAGCAGGAGCCTCGGCGCCGCCCTCGGTTCACCGGAATAAAACTCCCCCGAGGAGGGGAGAGCGCTTCCTCCCTCCCGCCGCGGCCTGTCAGCACGACCTGCCCACAGCCAGGCTCTGCCAGCAGCCCCGGGCAGGGCAGCGCCCCCGGGCTGAGCGGGCGATCCGGGCTGCAGCTCGCTCGGACCGCGCCTGGCGGGGCTCGCTGCCTTCTGCCCCCACCCACCCACCCCCCAAGGGGTAGCGCTAGCGCTGAGCCTGGGCTGGTGCTGCACGCGGCGAGCCCCTCCAAGGCAATGACAGCGGGGTTTGCTCTCTGCTGCTGGCTGGGCCGGGCCTAGTGGCCAGGCCCTGGAAAGAAGCAGCGAAAGGGCAGGCAGCAGACTCCCAGGCTCTCCCGGTCCCGGGGGCAGCTCCAGCCCCCTCTGCACAGAGGGGCCCGGGGACCCCAGCCCACTCCCATCCCTGGTAACCCCTCCCCAAGCTCCATACCCCGTACCCCTCCCATGTACCCCGTGCCCCTGCCTTTCCCTCCCCTTCACCTCCCCTCGTACCCCCGTCCTCTGCCACCCTCCCTACATCCTCCTCTCCACCTCCCCTCAAGTCAAACCCCCTGTCCCCCTCCCTCCACATCCTCCCCTTCACCTCCCCTCGTACCCCCTATCCCCCTCCCTCCACATCCTCCCCTTCACCTCCCCTCAAACCCCCATCCTCTGCCACCCTCCCTCTACATCCTCCCCTTCACCTCCCCTCGTACCCCCATCCTCTGCCACCCTCCCTACATCCTCCTCTCCACCTCCCCTCAAGTCAAACCCCCTGTCCCCCTCCCTTCACATCCTCCCCTTCACCTCCCCTCGAACCCCCTATCCCCCTCCCTCCACATCCTCCCCTTCACCTCCCCTCATACCCCCATCCTCTGCCACCCTCCCTCTACATCCCTCCCCTCCACCTCCCCTCAACATAGGTGGCGAGTTCCATACCCATGTGGTGCTCGGGCACCAGCAATATTCAGAGCCAGGGGCTCAGCCCCACCAATATTTGGGGCCAGGTGTCCCCGCCCGGTCCCACCTGTGCCCCCCCACGCCTCTCCTGGCCCCCTCTTGCCTTCCCAGGGCTCCAGAGCAGAGAGTCACTAACTGTCTCTTCAGGGCAGCTCCATGTTGCCTCCTAGTGCCCCCCCCTCATATCGACTGCCAGGGCAGACTGACTCTGAGCCTGTCCTTCCCCCTCAGACCCTTCTCTTTTCCAGCAGGACCTCCACCAGCACAGCCCCCCCACCTGCAGTCACCAGTCCTGCCCCATGCTGGGCAAGGAGGCAGCCCCATCCCTCACTCCAGTGAAGCTACAGTCAGGGGCAACAGCAGGAGAGGAGGCGCACACAGCGCCCCTGCACCCACCACAGGGGAGGTGAGGGAGATTCTTGGACCTGAGAGGGGCCCTAGGAGCACATGCAGTGACAGTGGTGGGGGCGAGTGTGCTGCTGGGGGTCAGGAAAGGGGGGCTCCTCCCCCAGAGCTTGCTGCTGCTGGCAGGGAAAGGGCTGGGGGGAGTCCTCCTCACTGTCCCCTGTCCCGGAGCAGCCTGCCTGCACCCCTAACTCATCCCCAGCCCTGCCCCACCCCGGAGCCCACACCCCCAGCCAGAGCTTTCACCCCCCTGCACTCTCAACCCTCTACTCTAGCCCTGAGCCCCTCCCACACCCCAAACCCCTCATCTGCAGCCACACCCCACAGCCCTCATTCCTGCAACCCCTCCTTCGGCACCCCTCCCATCCCCAAACTTCCTCCAGAACCTGGACCCCAATCCCCTGCCCCAGCCTAGGGCCTGCACCCCAGATCTCCTCCCCCACCCAAACTCCCTCCCAGAGCCTTGGGCAGGCAGGGGGGCAGAGTTGTGGGGGCGGAGTTTGGGCAGGGGTGGCTTCTGGGCACCACCAAAATTTCTACAAACCTGCCACCCCTGCCCCACAAACCCCCTGTCCTCTGCCAGCCTGCCTCTACAGCCATGGGGGGGGGGCGGCGTGGCTGGAGGAGCGAGGGGGGCGCAGCATGGCCGCAGTGTGGCCGGAGGAGCCAGCCAAGGCGGGGGGGCACAGCGTGGCCAGAGGAGCCATGGGGGCCGTGGCCAGAGGAGGAGCCAAGTGGGGGCATCTTTTTTATGTTTGCTCCCCCTGCTCTTAGAACCTGGCTACACCACTGACTCAGAGCTAGACCTCATCTCACAGTGAGCATGTGAGGATATTTGCCTGTTTCTTCATTCTGTCAGGTTTCAGAGTAACAGCCGTGTTAGTCTGTATCTGCAAAAAGAACAGGGGTTCTTATGGCACCTAGAGACTAACAAATTTATTAGAGCATAAGCTTTCGTGGGCTACAGCCCACTTCTTCGGATGCATATAGAGTGAAACATATATTGAGGAGATATATATACACACATACAGAGAGCATAAACAGGTGGGAGTTGTTTTACCAACTCTGAGAGGCCAATTAAGTAAGAGAAAAAAATTTTTTTTGAAGTGATAATCAAGCTAGCCCAGTACAGACAGTTTGATAAGAAGTGTGAGAATACTCCTGTTCTTTCTTCATTCTGTGCCATTCTTCAGTGAAGCCTGACTCCACCCCCAGGACTGACTCCACAACTACTCAGGCATTTTGGTCCCGCCGGCTGTAGTTTCCATCTTGCTATTTTAACCAGCTATCTCTCTCTCTCCGAATGCTGAGTCTCTGCACTGATACACACCCCCTCCTACCCCTGCATTCTGTGCAGTTCCACAGTGACCAGTCCTCTGTTTCCTGCACTTTTCTATCTGCCTCCTTCTCTCTCTCCATTATCTCACCTCTGACTTTACCTTTATAGCCATTGCCTATGTAATGATGATGATCTATTTTCATATCTTTACACCTTGTCAGCCTTTGCACCACCCCTACTGTAGATGAGGAGGCCCCTGTGCTGGAGGCTGGAGCAGCATGAAAAGCCCTTGGTGTATCAGAGAACCAGGCCCCCAGTACCATTATCCCCAGGGTGCTCATGAGAAGTTAGAGCTTTATTCAGAGATAATAGGGACAGTGTATAACACTCTTGTGAACTCTGTGTGACAGATATTACAGCCGCATGCGGCATTTTGGGGACTATCAAGTTCACTTTATGAATGTTCTGTGTATTTTTCTGTTCCCTTTATCCATGGTACCTATACAGGTTATATGTATCTTTGTGGGCTGGGGATTGTAAGCTACTCCATTGGGAAGGTTACCCCATCTTCTGCAGGATTTACAAACCATGGGGAGTAATTACTTCTGGGACAGGTAACAATTCCAGGGAAGCATCACACCTAGGGAGAATTGCATAAACTGGGTTAGACAAGGCAGGGCTGGCCTTAGAGGTGGGTGAGCTGGATGACCACCCAACACGCCTTGCTGACAGGTGCCTCCGGAGCAGGAGTGTCCTGTCCCTCCTCCCGCTGCTACTCTGTATCTGTCTGCAGCCGCCACTGCTCCTGCCCCCTCCTACCCACACCCCCCGCTTGGAGCACCCACTGGCCAACCTGCTCCTGGGAGGCTACTGTCTGCTATGCATTAGCCCAAAATGAATTCAGCTCAGCAGCCTGTAACTAGACATCTAATGGAATCAAAATTAGCTCTGATATTCAACAGTGTAAAGAGAAGACGATGGACTTGGTGTTTCAGGCCCTCAAAAGGGCCCCATACCATCAGGCACAAATATCTGTCCCCAGCATCTCTCCATTCACGGGGTTTTGGAACCCATGTCCTTTGTCTAGCAAGTGCTACTTAATTGATGGTGAGTTCCTCTGTCATAAAACAGTTCCACTGGTCTTGATTCACAAAATTAGAGTAACAACACTTTATTCTTCCTGCCTCAATAACAGAGAAACTGGGGATCCCACAGCAGCCAAAGTGACCATTTTGGGCTGCTGTGGGCTCATGCCAGGCAGGGTGGGAGTGCCTATGCAAACAAAGTCAGCCCCTGAAGTTCTTTTGCACAACTCACCACAATTCACAACCAGATGTCAGGGTAGAGCTCATCCTGACTCTGCTTACATCCTCCCCCAGCCAAGAATTTATCATCCCGACAAATCACACTCCCTATTATACCAACTTACTGGTTCCCTCTGAAGGGCCTCAGATAGCCCACTTTAGCTTCCACGAGCCTGTGTGCTAAATGTATTAGCTCCTCACTAGTCACCCCAGGTGCATCATAAGTTAACCGTTTTACTGGTCTTATTACCCTGTCTCATCTATTGAGAATCTCTTGAGTGACAGATGGAGAGGTTTCCTTTGAGGGCCCCTTGGCCACTGGCATAGGCCCCTGCATTTCTAGTTCTAACAGTGGAAGGTCCAAGGTGCCCAAGACATCCTCCACCTGTATGTCTCCGCTGTCCAATAACCTGTGTGTGTCATCACACGGGAGTCACACCAGCGGCACAGGGGTGTCAGAAATGGGCCTAAATACTTCTGCCATGGGGTTTAGGGTGGAAGAGGAGGAGCTCTCTTTTGGTTCACCTGATCGAGACTGAAATCTTGTCTCCATTCCAGGATACAGCATGGTTGTGTCTTCCTCCTCAGACTCACTCTTGGATATGCTGCATAGGGGTAGGTTAGCTGCAAAGAGCCGGCTGTCCATGTTGGATGACATCTTTGGTCCAGAACCTTTGTTCTGCCCGGTTGCCCTGTTGTGGCCCATCTCATAAGGGGTGCCTACCAATTCCCCCACAGGGAGCAAAAGATTTCTATGCACTGTCTTTGTCTGCCCTGGACCCTCTTCAGATTTGATCTTGTAGACCAGCAGGTCTCCTGGCTTTTCCATCACCAAGTAAGGTATTGCCTTCCATCTGTCAGCTATCTTATGTTTGCCAGCAATACCCACATTTTGCTGTAGGACTCTGTTCCCCAGCTGGAGCTCTTGCAAACACACCCTAGCATCATATCTATGTTGTTGCGGTCTGCGTTCTTCGGAGCCGCAGATGTAGCTAAGTGATAAGCATCCCGCAGCTTTTCTCTTAGTCGGGATACATATTGCTGATGAGTTTCATAGTTATCTCCATCCTCTGATACACCAAAGCACAGGTCTATGGGTAATCTTGGTTATCGCTCAAACATCAAGAGATATGGGGTGACTCCCGTAGCATCATTCTTTGTGGCTTTGTAGGCATGCATCAGAAATGCGACATGTTGGCTCCAGGTTGCCTTCTGCTCTGGTTGCAAAGTCCTCAACATATCTAATAGGGTTCGGTTGAGCCTCTCTGGCTGCGGAGCACCTTGCGGGTAATAAGGCGTTGTACTAGACTTTTTAATTCCTGCTATCATCAGCACCTCCTTCAGCAGGTGACTCTCAAAGTCCCGCCCCTGATCCGAGTGTATCCGGGCTGGGAATCCATAAACTGAGAAATATTTTTCCCACAGTACTTGAGCAACAGTTGTGGCCTTCTAATCACATGTGGGATACCCCTGCACATACCACGTAAAATGGTCAGTCACTACTAGAATGTTCCCAACATTCCTCTTGTCTGCTTCTAAAGACAAGAAATCAATACATAGCAGCTCCAAAGGTTTGTTGGTGATGTTCTTCAAATATGCAGCCCTCGTGGGCAGAGTTTTCCTTTGAACACATCGAGTGCAGGTGTCACATTTCCTGCGAACATCTTCAGCCATCCAGGGCCAATAGAACCTACTACGAATAAGTTCCAGGGTCTTCTCCATCCCTAAATGTCCAAAGTCATCATGCAGGGCCCTCATGGCCAGGGCTATGTACTCTTTTGGCAGCACTAGTTGAGCTCGTTGCTTTTGTAAAGGCTGTGGTCACTCGGTGTAGCACTCCCTGAATCAGTTTTAGTTTGGTCCATTCTCTCAATAGTAGTTTACCCTTCTGGTTAGGTGGGACAACCGCAGCTGGGCTTTGCCCATCCCTTTTGGCAAGTAGTGTATCATGAATGTCAATATCTTGCAGCTGGGCTTCCTGCCAGTCAGCCGCATTGAGCATGGGCAAGGGAGATTGGTCCAATGCAATATAGTTCACTGGAGCAGAAGGCACGCATTCAGGGGGCAGGCCCAAAGCTTCTGCAGCACATCCATGAAGGCTCTTATGGGCCTCTGGCTCTCGGTGACTCACAATACAAATAGCTCTCACTCCATCAGTGGGTATCACAGCAACTTTTTGTGCCTGCGGATGCCTGGATAATGCATCTGCATCTACATTGCTTCTCCCTGATCGGTATTGAATGCTGAAGTCATAGCTAGCCAAAGCGGCCACCCATCTTTGCCCTGTAGCATCCACCTTAGCACTTGTTAACACATAAGTCGGTGGGTTGTTGTCTGTCCGCACCTGGAACTGAGTACCATACAAGTAGTCTCGAAATTTCTCAGTGATGGCCCATTTCAAGGCCAAGAACTCCAGCTTGTGGGTGGGTTAGCGAGTTTCACTATCAGACAGTCCTCGGCTGGCAAAGGCTACCGGTTTACATTTGCCTTCCACTTCCTGGTACAGTACTGCTCCCAGACCCTCCAAATTGGCATCAGTATGCAGGATAAACGGCTTGCTTGGGTCAGCAAAGACTAGGACCGGAGCATGAGTTAGGCAAGTAATGATTTCTTGAGAAGCCCTTTCACATCTCTCATCCCACAATGGCCCAAATGGTTCGAAGGGGCCATAGTGTTTCTGCACAGGAGGCTTTGGGGACCTCCCCTTATTCTTGGTCTTAGATTTGTTCTTGCTGGACTGGTATCCCCTGGTAAGATCATTCAGATGTTTTACAATTGTAGCATAGTTTTTCACAAATCTGCGGTAATAGCCACTAAACCCAAGAAAGGTCTTGAGTTCTCTGTAATTACTTGGACATGACCATGTAGTGAGTGCTTCTATTTTATCAGGATCAGTACTCATACCCTCCTGGGACACGATGTGACCCACATACTTCACTGAGGTTCTACAGAACTGGCATTTGTCAATTGAAAGCTTCAAACCATAATCCTCCAATCTATCAAGCACTTTAAGAAGTCTTTCTTCATGCTCCTCCAAGGTTCTTCCAAACACAATCAGGTCATCCAAATAAACTAACACTTGCAGTAAATTCATGTCTCCCACAACTTTCTCCATAAGATGTTGAAATGTGGCAGGTGCTCCAGAAATCCCTTGGGGTATGCGTTCGAACTGATAAAACCCTAATGGGCAGATGAAGGCTGTCTTCTCCTTATCTTCTTCACCCAGAGGGATCTGGTAGTATCCACTCCAAAGATCTAACACAGAGAACCTCTGGCTTCCCAGCAAACAGTCTAAGGGATCTTGGACTAGGGGCATTGTGTACTAGTCAACCACAGTACGGTGGTTTAGGGTGCAGTAGTCAATACACATCTGGATTTTCCCATTCTTTTTACGGACCACCACAATGGGTGAGGCCTATGGGCTGCGGGACTCTTTAATCATGCCATTTGCAGCCAGCTCCTGAAGATGTTGTCGCACATCTTCCATCTTGGAGAGAGCAATCTTCCTAGATCTCTCCCTGAAAGGTCGAGAGTCATGTAGTCTGATGTTGTGCTCTACTCCTGTTGCACATCCCACATCCCACTCATGCAGTGAGAACACCTTGGATCTTTCACAAAGTTTTCTCCTCAGGCAATCTTTCCACTCCTCGGACAATGGTGAATCTCCAAAGTCAAACTTTGCTGGGTCTATTGTCTGAACTTGAGTCTCACACTGGGGTTTTACAATTAATTCAGGCTCGAAGAGGTCTTTTATCTTTTGTCCTTGCTTCACAACAACATCATGACTTGTTTCATTAGCAATCAGTCACCTTTTCCTGGGCTGCTGCAGGTAGAGTTATGACTCCGCTGGGGACCAGCACTCCTTCCGGGCTGCTCTACCATTGCTAATGCCCCTTTACTGACTTTCAGCCTGGCACTCATGACAAACACTTCTTGCTCCATCCTTGCAGGCACTACTATGTACTTCAGTGCCCCAATTGGTAGCTCAGATGTCTCCTTTTTAGCGCTCTCAATCTTCCTATAGGCTTCAGCACAAAGCATATGGATCATCAGCGTATTCAGGTACTGGTCCCCAGCATGTCGTCTGCAGTAATCCGTTGAGCACCTTGAAGAGACTGGAGTTGGTCCCTATCAGCACAGATACACCAGAGGTCCCTTCAGGGTCAGGGCATATTAAGGCAGCTGTGTCTACCTCTTGTCACCCCAGCAACCTCCTTTGGGAATTCCAGGTGTACTATGACACACCCTTGGTAGGGGTATTCATCCATGCTGAGGCCACACAGACCAAGGCCAGTCAGTGGCTGTATAGGCAGGTGCCTAAGCATCTGTTGGTAGAATGACTGAAATATAATAGTGTCAAGGCTGGATCCCCACTTTGAACTTTAGGGTACAAATGTAGGGGCCTGCATGAAAACTTCTAAGCTTAACTACCAGCTTAGCTCTGGTTCTGCTGCCACCATTTCAATGGATTCCATTCCTGGGAAACCTTGAAAAAACCTTCACCAAATCCCTGGTGAAAACAGATCCAAACCCCTTGGATCTTAAAACAAGGGGAAATTAACCATTCCCCTCCTTCCTCCCACCAACTCCTGGTGAATCAGTTCCAACCCCCCTGGGATCTACAACAGGGAGAAATTAACCATCCCCCCTCCTTCCTCCCACCAACTCCTGGTGAATCAAGATCCAAACCCCTTGGATCTTAAAACAAGGAAAAATCAATCAGGTTCTTAAAAAGAAGGCTTTTAATTAAAGAAAAAGGTAAAAATCATCTCTGTAAAATCAGTATGGAAATTAACCTTACAGGGTAATCAAACTTAAAGAGCTCAGAGGACTCCCCTCTAGTCTCAGGTTCAAAGTACAGCAAACAAAGATAAACACTCTAGTAAAAGGTACATTTACAAGTTGAGAAAAACAAAGGAAAACTAACACGCCTTGCCTGGCTATTTACTTACAAGTTTGAAATAGGAGAGACTTGTTTAGAAAGATGTGGAGAACCTGGATTGATGTCTGGTCCCTCTCAGTCCCGAGAACGAACACACTCCCAAACAAAGAACACAAACAAAAGCCTTCCCCCCCCAAGATTTGAAAGTATCTTGTCCCCTTATTGGTCCTTTAGGTCAGATGCCAGCCAGGTTACCTGAGCTTCTTAACCCTTTACAGGGAAAAGGATTTTGGAGTCTCTGGCCAGGAGGGATTTTATAGTACTGTACACAGGACAGCTGTTACCCTTCCCTTTATAGTTATGACAAATAGTCACTTGATATCCAGTGTCAAGCACTGCTTTACACTCTGCCCCTTCAATCCTCATCGTGACCTCTGCTCGAGGCCCTATCAGTCCTGCAGGGATAGGGTTACCATATTTTAATACAACAAAAAGAGGACACTCCACGGGACATCAGCCCTGCCCCAACTCCGCCCCTTCCCCAAAGTCCCCGCCCCAACTCTGCCCCCTCCCCTGAACGCTCCTCCCCCCTCCTCCTCCTCCTCCCCTGCTTCCTGCAAATCAAATGTTTGTGGGAAGCCTGAAACAGGCAGGCAGGCAGGCAAGCAGCAGGTAAGCTGGGGCGGTGGCGGGGGGGGCGCAAGGAGGCACGGCCCAGTCCGGCCCCACCGGCCGAGCGGCTCCCTCCAGTGGCCGGCCCCAGCCAAGAGGCTTTGGCTCCGGCATCTCCGGCCCAGCTCGGCTCGGGCCCTGGGGCGCCGGCCCCAGTTCCGGCTGAGTGCGCCGGCGCCAGCACCAGCCCCGGCCCTGGTGGCTCCAGCTCGGCTCGGGCCCCGGGGCACTGGCCCCAGCTGAGCAGCTCCGGCCCCGGCTGAGTGGTGCCAGCCGGCGGCTGAGCACCCCCAGTCCTGGTCCCAGCGGCTCCAGCCCAGCCCCGGCCCCGGCCCAGGCCCAGGCCCAGGCTGAGCACCGCCGGCCCCAGTGGCTCCGACTCCAGCCCCAGCAGCTCCAGCCCTGACCCAAGCCCCACAACCCCTCCCTATTTTCCCAGACATGTCCGGCTTTTTGTAATTTCCTCCCAGACGGGGATTTGAGGACCAAAAAGCCGGACATGTCCATGAAAATCTGGACGTATGGTAACCCTATGCAGGGATCCCAGCTGGACAGTCTCTTCTGGGGGAATCTTCAAATCCTGCCGGCCTGGGTGGTCCCCATCCCCAGATCCTCTGGCAGGTGCCGGATCTCTCCTAACTGATCCTCAGCTTTCTATACACTAAGAAGTGATTTTCTTCATTATGGCACGTGGCAGCACTGTGTCCATCCTGACCACATCAGTAGCAGAAGAACTGTCCTTTCCCCCTTTGCCTGGGTGGGACGGTGGCTCTAAATGCTGACTTCTCCATCACCACAGCCTGAGGCTCCTTATTCCTGGAAGTTTTAGCTCGGTCAATGGTGCTTTGCAGCTCAGCTATCCGTTCTGTCAGGATCTGCATTTGATGGGCAAGTTCCTCTGTGGTGCTCACCATCAGTACACTGGCCGTTTGCAGTGGTGTTGTGCTGGCTGGCGCCAATGTTTGGGCTTCCCAAAACTCGCTGGCAGCCTGCCTTTCTTCCTCTTCTCTGACCTCCTTTGTCAGCTGGGAGTATCTTGGGGGATGTTCCTGTCGTTCTCTTAGCCGGAGATGGAGTAGAATCGGGTTCTGATACTGAGTTCCTCTTACAATTTGAGCCAGTCTGGTCTGATCCTCCTGCTCAGCAGTCACTGCACCCCTCATGACAGCTCTCTGAAGCAGTCTCTCCAGCCTCTGTATATAGGCTGAAATCTTCTCACCCCTTTGCTGTCGGGAATTAAGGAACTTACAGTAACTGTCTTCAGGGCCCTCTACACTCCCAAAAGTATGATCAAGGGCCTCTAAGCAGTCCTTCACATTGACCCCAGGGTCAATGGGCTTCAGGGTGCGAATCACATCTAATGCTGGGCCACTAAGGCTCTCTATTAGACATCTTCGCTTTTCTGCATTGGGTACAGCCCGCTCCTGCAGCATATCACTGGTATGCTCCAACCAGAGTTCAAACTCCTCTTCCCGAGCAAATAACCTTACCTTACTACAAGAGTTTGACATAGCATAGGACAGCACAACCTTTTCCAATATTTGCCCCAGTGCTTTTGCCCAATCATCGGCTGAGGCTGCGGCCCCTGAGTTAGAGGCTGCAGAGCCGGGGGCCAACAAACCTGACATATTAGCCATTATACAAACAGTAACTTCCTCAAAATATAAACACAATTGTTTCCCAATGCAGTGGAACACTCAACAGGTGTTTGTGAGGGATACTGACCCAAGGATCCCGGATGAGCCCCCCAAAATGTAACCCTTCTGCCCATCTGAGTTGGCAGCAACAAGGGCCGGGTTCAGTATCTAGGGGTTCCGTTTCAATAACACAATGCAAAACCATCTTGAGCCCCCACCCACTGACCTTGGAGAATTACATGCCACCCCCTGGGCACCTCTAAGAGGCAATACTTCCCCTCTCGCAAGCACAGAGTCTGAGTGTAACAAAATCCTTTTAATAAAGGAGGGAAACAATGCGGCATTATGTTGGGGAAACACCACAAACAGGATTCATAACACAAATCATGAGCAGGGTTTTAAGTCCAGCAACCCAAAAGATCACCCAAAATCTCAACAGTCCAACACCCCAAAAGTCTCTATTCCTGGTCAATGCAGCACCAGAGTTCAAAAGTTTATCTGCAGAGTTTTACACACACACACCCCAGCCTGGGTGGAAAGGGGCACCTTATGTGGTCCGAGGCTGACTGCCCCGCCTCTCTGTGGGGTTCTGCTGCAGCCTTCACCACGAGCTGCTCCACTCCACCAGCCATCCCAGAAGCTGCTCCAGCTGTCCTGCGAACTGCTCCACTGTGCCAGCCACTCCACTCAGCTCCACTCCACCAGCCATCCTGTGAGCCACTGCAGCTGTCCTGCAAACTGCTCAGCTCTGCAAGCCGCTTAGCAATAGATCTTCAGCTCCCCCGACTAGTTAACACATCACTCAGTGGTTTTAGCTCTTTAGTGATTTCAGCTTATAATTGCACCACTGGCCCAAAATGAATTCAGCTCAGCAGCCTGTAACTAGACACCTAATGGAATCAAAATTAGCTCTGATATTCAACAGTGTAAAGAGAAGAAGATGGACTTAGTGTTTCAGGCCCTCAAAAGCACCCCCATTAGGTAAAAATACCTGTCCCCAGCCTCTCTCTATGCACTGGGTTTTGGAACCCATGTCCCTTGTCTAGCAAGTGCTACTTAGTTGATGGTGAGTCCCTCTGTCATAAAACAGTTCCACTGGTCTTGATTCACAAAATCAGGGTAACAACACTTTATTCTTCCTGCCCCAATAACAGAGAAACTGGGGATCCCACAGCAGCCAAAGTGACCATTTTGGGCTGCTGTGGGCTCATGCCAGGCAGGGTGGGTGTGCCTATGCAAACAAGATCAGCCCCTGAAGTTCTTTTGCACAACTCCCCACAATTCACCAACAGATGTCAGCGTAGAGCTCATCCTGACTCTGCTTACATTTGGTAACTATGAAATTCACTTTATGGATGTACTGAGTATTTTTGTGTCCCCTTTATCCATGGTACCTATGCATGTTATATGTCTCTTTGTGAGCTGGGGATTGTAATCTATGCCCTTGGGGGAGGGTTACCCCATCTCCTGCAGGATTTACAAACAATGGGGGTGTGATGTTCGCCTCTGGTGTTATCTGGACCAGTGAGTTGGTATGTCACTCCAATCCTCGACCCTGGGAGTCAGCCTTACCCTGCTTTTCTGTGAGAACCCCCACTCCTGGGCTGTTCCCACACAGCCTCTAGCATGTAAGCTGAGCCCAGCTATGTTAGTGAGCATTTTGGCCAGCCGCAACTTGGATTGTGCAACCGAATGACACTAGCCAATATCTCCGGTCCCAGACACAACCCTAGGAACCTCCATCTTCCAGTGTCCACTTATGCCCACTGAATGCTGCAAGCTTACATGAGTTTGTCAATTTAACAAAGACACTGATATGTACCAGGCTTGTTATCCCAAGGGGAGACTCCGGCATGCTTCAAACCAAACACACTGCTTAAGATAGAATAAACAAGTGATTATAAGTCAAAGCACAACAAGTCACATTTGGTCAAATGAAATAAAAGCAAAATGCATTCTAAGCTGATCTTAACACTTTCAGTGCCCTTACAAACATAGATGCTTCTCACCACAGGCTGGCTGGTTGCCCTTCAGCCAGCCTCTTCCCTTTGATCAGCACTTCAGTCACTTGGTGGTGGTGTCTGTAGATGGAGGTGGAAGAGAAAGCGAGCATGGCAAATGTCTCTCCCTTTTATCGTGTCCTTTCTTCCCTCTTCGCTTTGTCCCCGTCCTCCCTTCAGAGCCAGGTGAGCATTACCTCATCGTAGTCCGAAACTGACCAAGGGAAGGGGGGTGACTTACTTGAGAGTCCAACAGATCCTTTGTTGCTGCCTAGGCCAGTGTCCTTTGTTCCTGTGAGGCTGGGCTGGTTTTGTCCCATATATGCCCTGATGAGGTGTGAACTGCCCCTCTGCTCCTGGAGAGTTTTCCCTGGGCTTCTTTTAAGCCATGAGGACACATTTTCAGCCTCATAACTATATACATGAAATTACAACATATAACATTACTATAACAACAATGCTCAGTGCATCATGAGCCTTCTGAAGACACCCAACATGACAAACATTGCATTAGATACCACATAATCATTTTATAAGGATGAACATGGGGGTGCAGGGTCTTCCCCCATGGTAAAGAGTGTCACAGGGGGTAATTACTTCTGGGACAGGTAACAATTCCAGAGAAGTACCACCCCTAAGGAGAATTGCATAAACTGGGTTAGACAAGGCATGGCTGGCCTTAGGGATGGGTGAGCTGGGTGACCACCCAATGCACCTTGCTGACAGGTGCCTCCAGAGAAGGAGTGTCCTGTCCCTCCTCCCGCCCCTTCTCTGTGTCTTTCTACAGCCGCTACTGCTCCTGCCCCCTCCCACCCACTCCCCTACTTGTAGATCCCAGTGGCCAGGCTGCTGCTGGGAGCCTCCTGTCTGCTGTGCCCAGGAGGTGAGGGTGGGCTGATGTGGGGGTTTCCCCATCCCCTCACCCTTTTATCTGATCTCTGCTGAGCTGTGGTGGGGGGATGGGCATCTGTGCTGCTGCCTCTAAGGGTATGTCTACACTACAGGGATTAATCTGAATTTACAGAATTCGATTTTTGGCAACCGATTGTATAAAGTTGAGTGTATGCAACCACACTAAGCAAAGTAATTCAGCGGTGTGCGTCCATGTTCCGAGGCTAGCATCGACTTCTGGAGTGTTGCACTGTGGGTAGGTGTCCCATAGTTCCCACAGTCTCCACCACCCATTGGAATTCTGGATTGAGATCCCAATGCCTAATGGGGCCAAAAACATTGTCACGGGTGGTTCTGGGTACCTCCCCCTCCGGGAAAGCAATGGCAGACAACTGTTTCGTGCCTTTTTTCCTGGTTGAACAGTGCAGACGCCATACCATGGCAAGCATGGAGCCCGCTCAGCTCAAGACAGCAGTCATGAACATTGTAAACACCTCACACGTTATCATGCAGTTTATGCTGAACCAGAACCTGCAAAACCAGGCGGCGAGGAGCAGACTACGGCAGCGCGGTGACGAGAGTGATGAGGACATGGACATGGAATTCTATCAAACTGCGGGCCCCGGCGCTTTGGAGATCATGCTGTTAATGGGCCAGGTTATAGCCGTGGAATGCCGATTCTGGGCCCGGGAAAGAAGCACAGACTGGTGGGACCGCATAGTATTGCAGGTGTGGGACGATTCCCAGTGGCTGCGAAACTTTCGCATGTGTAAGGGCACTTTCATGGAACTTTGTGACTTGCTTTCTCCTGCCCTGAAGCGCCAGAATACCAAGATGAGAGCAGCCCTCACAGTTGAGAAGCGAGTGGCGATAGCCCTGTGGAAGGTCGCAACATCAGACAGCTACCGGTCAGTCGGGAATCAATTTGGAGTGGGCAAATCTACTGTGGGGGCTGCTGTGATGCAAGTAGCCAAAGCAATCACTGAGCTGCTGCTACCAAAGGTAGTGACTCTGGGAAATGTGCAGGTCATAGTGAATGGCTTTGCTGCAATGGGATTCCCTAAGTGTGGTGGGGCGATATATGGAACCCATATCCCTATCTTGGCACCGGAGCACCAGAGTAGCCAGTACATAAACTGCAAGGGGTACTTTTCAATGCTGCTGCAAGCACTGGTGGATCAAAAGGGTCGTTTCACCAACATCAACGTGGAATGGCCGGGAAGGGTCCATTACGCTCACGTCTTCAGGAACACTACTCTGTTTAAATGGCTGCAGCAAGGGATTTACTTCCCAGACCAGAAAATAACCATTGGGGATGTTGAAATGCCTATAGTTATCCCTGGGGACCCAGCCTACCCCTTAATGCCATGGCTTATGAAGCCATACAAAGGCAGCCTGGACAGTAGTCAGGACCTGTTCAACTACAGGCTGAGCAAGTGCAGAATGGTGGTAGAATGTGCATTTGGACATTTAAAGGGTCGCTGGCGCATGTTACTGACTCACCCAGACCTCAGCCAAACCAATATTCCCATTGTTATTGCTGCTTGCTGTGTGCTCCAACATCTCTATGAGAGTAAGGAGGAGACCTTTATGGCAGGGTGGGAGGCTGAGGGAAATCACCTGGCCACTGATTACACACAGCCAGACACCAGGGCAATTAGAAGAGCACACTAGGAAGCACTGCGCATCAGAGAAGCTTTGAAAACCAGTTTCATGACTGGGCAGGCTACGGTGTGAAAGTTCTGTTTGTTGAAAACCTGCCCCCTTGATTGACTCATTCCTTGTAAGCAAACCTCCCTCCCCCCTTCGATCATAGCTTGCTTTCAAAGGAAATAAAGTCACTATCATTTAAAAATCATGTATTCTTTATTAATTGATTATAAACAGAGGGAGAGAACTGACAAGGTAGCCTGGGTGGGGTTTGGGAGGAGGATAAGAGGATAGGAGGGAAGGAAAAGGCCACTAAAAAAATTCAATATAATGACAGCCTTTTGGTTGGGCTGTCCACTGGGGTGGAGTGGGAGTGTGCATGGAGCCTTTCCCCTCCCCCCCACGTTTTTACGTGTCTGGGTGAGGAGGCTATGGAACATGGTGAGGGGGGAGGGAGATTATACAGCGGCTGCAGCGGCACTCTGTGATCCTGCTGCCATTCCTGAAGCTCCACCAGACGCCGGAGCATGTCTGTTTGATCATGCAGCAGCCCCAGCATTGCAGCCTGCCACCTCTCATCTTGAGCATCCCTCATGACCTCACATTCACTGGCATCTTTCCTGTACTTTGATACCGTGTCCTTCCACTCATTCAGATGAGCTCTTTCATTGTGGGTGGATTCCATGATTTCAGAGAACATTTCATCTCGTGTCCTTTTTTTTCGCCGCCTTATCTGAGATAGCCTTCAGGACGGAGAAGGGAGGCTTGAGAAATGTGCAGCTGTGGGAGGGAGGGAAAAAAGGTAGAGAAGTATTTAAAAAGATAAATTTTACAGAACAATGTTTATACTCTTTCTTGGTGAACAACACTATTCACATTACATAGCACATGTGGTTTCGGTACAAGGTCACATTTTGCATCTTAATATTGAGTGCCTGTGGCTTTGGTGTTAGAGAGCACAGACGCAGGTCCGGGCAACAGAATTCAGCTTGCATACAGCCATGGTAAGCCATTGTCTTTCAGCTCCTGTCCCACATACCAAGCAAAGCCTGTTGAGTGCTGCGGTTTTCCTGTTAGTGTGCAGCTGCAGAAACCAATCTTACCCCCCCATCCAATTTCCTGGGATGATCGCTTTATCCCTTCCCCCACCGCGTGGCTGGTATCAGGGAAGATCCCTGCAGAAACCAAACTAACCCCCGCCCCATCCAAGTCTCTGGGATGATCGCTTTACCCCTCTCCCCACTGCATGGCTGGTATCAGGGAAGATCCCTGCTAGCCAAACGCAAAAAGCTCAGCACCAATGATCTCCCCGCTCCCCACCCGCTTGGCTAACTGCAGGGAAGGATTTCTTTTCAGTCACAGGCAAACAGCCCAGTAAGAACAGCCACCTCTGTCCCCTTAATTAAATTTGCATATTTCAACCAGGTTACCATGAGCGATATCACTCTCCCGAGGATAACAAAGCGAGATAAAGAACAGATGTTGCTTGAATGCCAGCAAACACCAGGACCATACGCTGCCAGGCTTTCTCATGCAATTATACCAGATTACTTGCTACTAGCATGGCGTGGTCAAGTGTCCTACCATGGAGGATGGAATAAGGTTGCACTGACCAGAAATCTTCTGGAAAGGCTTTTGGAGTACCTCCAGGAGAGCTTCATGGAGATGTCCCTGGAGGATTTCTGCTCCATCCCCAGAAACGTTAACAGACTTTTCCAGTAGCTGTAATGGCCGCGAATGCATCCCAAATCTTCAGGGCAAATTAATCATTAAAAAACGCTTGCTTTTAAACCATGTTTTATATTTACAAAGGTACACTCACCGGAGGTCCCTTCCATGGCCTTATTGTCTCGGGGTTGGGAGGGTACTTCAGTCAGGCTGAGAAAAAGATCCTGGCTGTTGGGAAGAACGGAGTGCTGTGTGCTCTCCGCAAGCTCATCGTCATCCTCCTCCTCCTCCTCATCTCCCCCGTCCGCAGAATCCTCAGGCATGGCTGAGATTACCCCTGCCTCGGAATCCACAGTCAGAGGTGGGGTAGTGGTGGCTGCCCCCCCTAGAATTGCATGCAGCTCAGCGTAGAAGCGGCATGTTTGCGGCTCTGACCCAGAGCGACCGTTTGCCTCCTTTGTTTTTTGATAGGCTTGTCTGAGCTCCTTAACTTTCATGCAGCACTGATATGAGTCCCTATTGTGGCCTCTCTCCATCATGCCCTTGCAGATTTTTTCAAAAGTTTTGGCATTTCGTCTTTTGGAACGTAGTTCTGCTAGCACTGAATCCTCTCCCCATATAGCGATCAGATCCAGTACCTCCCGTACGCTCCATGCTGGTGCTCTTTTTCGATTCTTGGACTGCATGGTTACCTGTGCTGATGAGCTCTGCGTGGTCACCTGTGCTCTCCACGCTGGGCAAACAGGAAATGAAATTCAAAAGATTGCGGGGCTTTTCCTGTCTACCTGGCCAGTGCATCCGAGTTCAGATTGCTGTCCAGAGTGGTCACAATGGCGCACTGTGGGATAGCTCCCGGAGGCCAATACCGTCAAATTGTGGCCACACTAACCCTAATTCAAAATGGCAATGTTGATTTCGGTGCTATTCTCCTCATCGGGAGGAGTACAGAAATCGATTTTAAGAGCCCTTTATTTCGAAGTAAATGGCTTCGTTGTGTGGATGGGTGCAGGGTTAATTTGATTTAATGCTGCTAAATTCAAACTAAACTCATAGTGTAGACCAGGCCCAGGTCATGAATGAGAACTGCTGGTCAATGCTGCTGTCAACAAGACTTCAGAGTAGTGAGTGCTCAGCTTAAAGAGACAGCACACTGCCTCTCACACTGTCACAACACACACTCTGTCTCTCTCTCAAACACACACTCTCATACACTCCCCCAACATACACACACATACACACACACACACACACTCTCAAACACATTCACTCTCTCACACACTCCCGCTACACACACTCTGTCTCTTTCTCACTCCCCAATGAACACACTCTTCCCCCAACACATATGTGTATTATGTTGTTACTTCTTGGTACTTCCTGTCAAAATGCGCAATGCACATATGTTCTCTGTAATTTTATTCTTTCGAAGTTTGATAAGTATCACAGTGCTGTTATTTCAGTTTTTTACCTGGTCTGTGCATTTCATAACTTTATTTCTCTCTTATGCTTAAATTTAATTCTTTGAGTGGTGAGCTCTCAATGCCTAACTTGTCCTGGCTGGAGTAATTATCATTATTACTTTTATTACCATATCGTGCTTTGTCATTCATTACTTAAAATGGTACAATCAAATAAGAGTATCCTTCTAGAATATAAATTTAGCTTGTACTCACTTTAGCAATGCCAGTTTTAAAAAATAAGCTAAACACGTAACTTAAGACACTATGCAGATGAAGGTCACTTATTTTCAAATTGTATTCTTAGTTATATCTGTAAAATAACTTACAATTCATATGAAAATAAATGCCGTTCCAAGTATGATACTAATAGCAATGATTGAGTCAAATGTTAGTGAGTCTCATAAATGATTGTGATCAGTAAACATAAATGCCAAAATAATTAGAAAAATAAATTCCAGTTCTTAATAAAAGAGAAAAAACCCTTAATCACATACATTAAAATTAAGTAAATACATTTTTAGTGGATTGAAAAACAATGGACTAAAATAGAGTAGATAATGGCAGTAACACAGAATGTGTCTGTTAGAGAAATTAAGCAGATTTTATTTATTTCTACTAAAGCTAGTGTGCAAATTATCAACCTTGTGTTTCTGATACCTGTAAAGCTCCAGAACTGATACCTCAAGGTTCGGGATTGGGAATATCTTGCTGTATTATCTCCTGATTGTTCTGTGGGGAAATAGAACAGGGGGGCCTTCTTTTTAATAGCCAAAGCTGTGAATCTGAAGGCCCCGAAATAAACCCTCCAACAGAGATCTGTTATGTTGAGCAGTACAGGCCCAGGCCTGAGCAAAACTGAACAACACAGTTCTCTGCCAAACTCGGTCAAGGGTTATGACCAGAGGAGGGAGGGGGAAGGAACAATGCAAACTGCTTTAGCAATATAATAACCACAAGTTTATGAAACCACTTGTTTATGAAAATAGAATATCCGCTTACATTGAGAAATTGCTTTTGCAAAGAGCTGATCACTCTTGCAGTTGCAGCTATCTGCAAACTTTCCAATTCCAGCTATCTGCAAAATTAGCCAATCATAGATCTTCTTTAGGTGTCCCATGGTAACCCCCTTAACCCTTAACCGTAAAACCCCGGAAAATAACATGTGCCTTGCCAAGAAATGTACCCAAAATGGTGCCAAGTACCACCCCTGGGGAAAACCACCAAGCGCCCCTCTACCCAAATAAACACCCAATTCTTGGAAAATAATGAGAAAGGTACCGGGAAGGGGGGACTGACCCCAACCCCAATTTCTTAACTCATGACGTATTGTTTGTACTTTGCTTGCGGTTTAACAAAATAAAAGCCGCCTGCGAGCGGTCCTCGGGGTGTCAGTCTTTCGACTGCACTCCAGTGCACTGGTATGTATGTCAATAAACTGGCCTCAGGCTTGAGTCTGTAAACTAAAATCAATGCGTGGGTGTCCTTGACCATGACAGTTCGAAATTTACATATACATTTAAAATGTGGCTCTAATCGGAGTTTGTATATGTATATTTTTCTTTCTTTATACAGGAATTAGATACAATGCTTCTGTCAGCTAATTCCTAAGTTATTATCTGAAAAAAAACTAGAGTTTTCAGGTGCTTAAATAACCCCTGGAATCACAGTTAAAGTCCCCCCCCCTCAAAAAACATCTGAATTAGTGCCCCTGCTGATCCAAGAGTGGCCAGGGGGCTGCAGGAGGGCCATAGGCTCTGGCAAGATGCAACCCCCATGTGACAGACAGCGCGAAGCCCACCTTGAGCCAGATGCCAAGCACCAGGCACAACAGGCCACAGCAGCAGCACAGAAGGGTGTCAATACACCATGTATCAGGCCACTCTTACTTCTGCACTGCTGCTGGCAGTGGCATTGCCTTCAGAGCTGGGCACCCGGCCAGCAGCTGCCGCTGTCAGGCCACCCAGTCAGCTTAATTTGTGCTGGGGCTGAGCTCTGGCACCTCTTTCAATATAAGTTAAGCACTGGGGTGAGGCAGCGAACCTGGATGTGACGGGGGGGTGCGGAGCCCAGGGAGACCGTGGGGGCCAGGGGCAATGGGGGGAGGCACCAAAATACAAGTTCACCCAGGGCACCATTTTCCCGAAGACCGGCCCTGAGACCAGGTCCAAATGCCCAAGAGAACAAAGATCTTTGGTATAAAAGCTGGATGTGAACTGACCAGAGGCCCAAGGTTGTGGGCTACAAAGTGACATGACCTGTTAACCAAGAGGGCAAACCATTAGAGAAAGGTTTGAAAGACTTTGGACACTACCAGTGAGTCCCATGTTCCAGATTAAAATGCTTGGGTAAAATTGTAACGCATTCAGACCTTTTATTGGTTTATGGTAACTTTTCTCTGTCAGGCTTTTGTCCTTACATGTTCTCTGCGTTGGAAGAGCTGTTTGGTTACTGGTAGCAACTGGCACACACTGCTCATAGCCCTGGGAGAGAAAGCAAAAGGCAGGTGCTGGTCTTTGGTCAGGTGTGCTGGGAAAACCACAGTGAATTGCAGGGAGGTTGCAAGCCTGAAACCCCAGTGTGGAGGAAGTGGGACATGGGTCCCTGCCCAGAGAGAGGTGACAGCTGGAGGCCTGGGACCTAAGAGACGTTCCTTGAGCAGACCACAGAGAGAGTCAGAGGTTCAGTTACGCCAAGCTTGTGACTCTCAGCACTCATAGACGTGTCTAGGGCACTGCCTGGGTATGGGGTGTTCACTTCTAACGCAGGGCGCTCCCTTGCTCTGTGTCTTACTACTGAATTAATGCCCCCCCCCAGCCCCTTGTTGATTTAATTTCCATTTTTCATTGTACATTTCACAGCACAGTTCACAGTGACTGGACCTGACCGTCCAATCACTGCCTCCCTAGGTGGGGAGGCCGTCCTGCCCTGCCACCTCTCCCCCAGGATGAGCGCTGAGAACATGGAGGTGAGATGGTTCCGATACAAATACTCTGCAGTTGTGCACCTGTACCGTGATGGACAGGATCACTACGGACAGCAGATACCAGAATTTCGAGGAAGAACTAAGCTCTTGAAAGACGACATCACCAATGGGAAAGTTTCCCTGAGAATACACGACATCCGACTGTCAGACAATGGGCAGTACAAGTGTCTTTTTCAGTCTAGCGTATCTTATGAAGAAGCTTTATTGGAACTACAGGTAGCAGGTCAGTAACTTCTTCTAATACTTTGATGTCTTAAATAAGGTAATAACTGGAGCCAGAACGTTCGTTGTGAGATGACACTTGATATTTTTCATAATAGTGGGTCAGTAGCTCTGCTCTGGTTAAGGTTTGTTCTAGTTTACTGTTTAACAACAGTTTTTTTCCCTAAGGGCTGTAAAAGCCACACTCATACTCAGATTACCTTGAAAAATGTTGTGACTCCTTGCAGTCTGCGGTAGGGTTACTGGTCTAAATTTGAGGACATTAGAGCAACGGTTCTCAACCAGGGGTACGCAGAGATCTTTTTACAACTTATTTCTTTTTTTAGAAAATTTTACAGCAGGCTACATAAAAAGCACTAGCAAAGTCAATTCAATCTAAAATTTCATACAGACAATGACTTGTTTATACTGCTCCATGCATTATACACTGAAATGTAAGTACAATATTTATATTCTAATTGATTTATTTTATAATTATATTGTAAAAATGAGAAAGTAAGCAATTTTCCAGTAATATTGTGCCGTGACACTGTATTTTTCTATCTGATTTTTATTAGACTCCTGAAAGGGATACAGTAGTCTGGAAAGGTTAAGAGCCACTGCATTAGAGGAAGGGGTTAATGAGATACACAAACACCAATAAAAAGTCAGGTGATATTAACATGTGATTATTACAACTTTTTTGTGCACACTGGGGACAAACAATGGCTGATCCTCCGCACACTGATGTCACCAGCTGGGATTGATCTCGGCTCATGTCTGGTGCCCACAGAGTAACAGTGGTTGATACACAGGGTCCCGTAATCCAGAGTCTGGTCTAAGATTGGGATAATTGACAAATTCCCTCTCAGCACAGATGAAGGCAGGAGGCCTGGCATCTGAAGGTGCTGCCAGAGAGACCGGCAAGGGGACAGGTGTAGCTAGTTCTGTAACTGTGACATGAGGTTTAGGGCAGGTGCAGGAAACACCGGACTGCCGACAATCCCCATGGCTGGAAGACACCCTGTGCACCTCCACTGACACAGCCAACAGAACTCAGCACTGAAATGAGACATACTTGATCCCTCAAGGTACACAAACCTCTCCTCATATCGCAGTGACAGCTCTGACAGCCTGCTCAAATGAATCCCTCCACCAGTCACTACAGCGACTGCGAACACGGGGAAGGCAGTGGGAGTGCAGGCAGATAGATGCTGGAATCCAAATCCGAGAAATACAACACAAGCAATCACACCTTCCCATAGCCCTTCTTCATGACTCTTATTATAGCACCACCTTCACTATACTATTCCCAGCACCTATTGCCAGCCCAAGAGGCAGAATTAAGGTTGCAGGGCTGGGGTGCTGTGTGCTGTTACTTTGTATCTCTTGAGTTTCAGAAATTTACATTTTGAAAATGCACAAGGCCCTGCTGGGCAACTGTAATTCTGCATTGACAAGTATTTTGTGGGCATTAGTATGAAATGTAGAGCCCCCATGTTCAAGATGGAGTCTGCTCTGCAGAGTGACTCTGGCCAAGAACAGGCACACACTGGAACACAGCGGGGTAACTCCCTTCCAACCCAGGGGCACCTGTTCCAACTCCCCAGTGTAAATGCACACACACCAAAATAGGTCTGTGATTATAGGAAAGGGAAATATGTATTTAAGAAGAATGAAAGTAGAAAAACAACAGGGGGAAAGATGGTGGGAACGATAAAACAGGGTTAGAGCCAATGCAAGGCCCCACGGGCCCAGTGGCACCACAATATAAATGGGTAGGCACCAAGCACTGCATCTACACTCAGAGTTCAGGAGTCCTGGGCACGGTTCCAGTGGCAGTGAGGCTTGGGTGCTCCTGGTTGTCTTTGGGGCCAGTAAACTTTCCCCAGCAAATCCCTCTGGTGGCCTCTTCTGCTGCTGTCTGCAAAACCACAGAGAGCAACAACCTCCTTACTTGGCTGGATAAGAGCCTCCCTCTTTATTGCCAATGCAAACTCACAACCCCAGTACCCACGGCCCCATACAGCTCTGGGTGACAGGGACATGGGTTCTGATTCTGGTTTGTCCTTCTCAGCTGATTCCATCCTGGCAAGGTGCTCCTCCTGGGGCTCCCGTCCTGGGGTGTCCCCAGTCAGCTGCTCTGTCCCTCTTGGACTTTGGGCTGGTTCTTGGCTGCTTCACTAGGTGAGAGCTGCCTGCTGTAGCCCACTTGTGAGGAGATACAGACACACACACACTGTCGCTCTCCCTCTCTCCAATCTCCTCTCCCTGGAACACCAAGCCCTTCCTCTGCCCCAGCCCAGGTTTGAAGGGGCCGTGCTCTGTAAACCCCAAGGTGGTCACACGTGCTTCTAAAAGTAGCTTTGTAAGTGAAAGCAGCAGAAGAGTTTAGCCTCTCCCCTGCCCATCAGTTGAGCAGTGCTCAGCTCCTTCACATGGATCTTCTCATTCAATCCTTTTTCCCTGCTGCACAGCGTGTGGTGAGAGGCGTTGTCTGTCTTCACAAAGGGAAGAACCAGTCTCTTATTGCTGCTCAGGAAACTGCAGGATTATGTAGAGGCTCCCTGTGATTGGCAGAGAATATGAAGCATGTGCATATATGCTAGAACAGCACTAAATGAGAGGCAGGTTTCCTAGTGGATAGTGTATTGCACTAAGTGTCAGGAGACAGGGGTTCTACTCCTGCCTTTGTTACTGAGCTGTGTGTAAACTTGGGCAAGTCTCTGGGCCTCTCTTTCCTCTCTCATCCTTTGTCTGTCTTGCCTGTTCAGACTGTAAATTCCACAGGGCACCGACTGTCTCCTGTGATTTGTGTACAATGCCCAACATGCCTGGGCCCTAGTCTCAGCTGGGGCCTCTAATCAGTGCTGTCAAACAAACAATCATAGCCAGTAACTCTGATACACTTGTATTTTGTGTTTTTCATCATTTTAATGGACAGACAATGTTACATTCTACTTAAAACCCTTCCAGCCACTCACTCCCATCCACAGCACAGTAATTCTCAACTATGGGTAACCTGAGCTGCCAGTCATGTCCATGACTGGGTATTACACATTCTTCACTTTATAACCACAACAAGGACATTCCCTTTTGTACTGTACATGGAACCCACCAAACTTTGGTTACACAAGTACCCGCTATAATTCCATGTTACTGCAGGAAGAGTGAGCGGGTTCAGTCTGGTCTGACAGTGGAATTCCCACCCTTGGATAATAACACATGAGATAAATATGCACATTTGGACAGTTGTGGATACCCATCCCTGAGTTGCTCCAGTTTGGAATAAAGACACCACAACGTAGTGTAACTCTTCTGCCAGGTGAAGCCAACAGCAACCAGGGCCGGGTTGAATATCTAGGGGTTCCTTTCCATTGATACAACACAGAACTGACTCAAGCCCTCATCCAGTAACCTGGGATAATTACACACCACCCCAGGTGCCTCTAAGAGGCAATACTTCCCCTCTCGCAAGCACAGAATTTGAGTGTAGCAAAGAAACTTTTAATGAAAGGAGGGAAATAACTCAGCATTAATTTGGGAAAACCCCACAAACAGGATTCATAAACATAAACCATGAGCAAAAGACCCACCCCCAAGTAGGTTGGACTGTGTCCTTTTCCCCTCAAGTTCTTAAGTCCAGCAACCCCAAAATTCCTTTCACGCACCTGACCCTTCTCTGGACCCCACTCACAGTTGCTGTCCTTGGTCAGTGCAGACCCAGAGTTCAGAGGTGCATCTGCAGGGTTCATTTCCCACCCTTGGGGTGTAAAGAGGCACCTTATTCGCTCTGCTGCTCGGGCACTCGCTCACCATCCCTCTCTACCAGCCACCCTGCTGGCTGCCTGCCAGTTGCTCCTGCTGACCACCTGCTCGTTGCTCCCGCCTCTCCACCAGCTGCCCTGCTAGCCTCTCATCACACCTCTCCACCACCACCCTGCTGGCTGCCTTCTCACCGCTCTCTCTGTGCCTCTCCACAAGCTGACCTGCTGGCCACTTGCTGCGTCTCCAAGCACTTCTTCACCCACTGACTGTTAGTCACCTTGTGCTGCCACCTGCCTCTCTGCTGTGACTGCTGCACATCAGTCTCTTTGTAATTTTCAGCTCCTTACAGGCTAGCCAGAAACACTACCCCAGCTCAAGTGATTTCAGCTCTTAGCAGGGCAGAAACACAGTCCTACCATAACTGATTTCAGCTCTGATTGAATATTTAACATAATAAAGAGGCACCTAATGAAGCCTATTTAGCTTTTTTTCTTTAAATAGCAGCAATAAAACAAATTAAGCCAGTCCATTGAAGACCCTTAGAAAACAGGCTACACCTTCCAACTCAGACACATATCCCTACCTCTCTTAGGGTATGTCTACACTACGAGAGTAGTTTGATTTTACTTAAATCGAATTTCTGGAATCGATATTGCAAAGTCGAACGTGTGTGTCCACACTAAGGACAGTAATTCGACTTTGTGAGTCCACACTAACGGGGCAAGCGTCGACATTGCAAGCGGTGCACTGTGAGCAGCTATCCCACAGTTCCCGCAGTCCCCGCTGCCCATTGGAATTCTGGGTGGAGCTGCCAATGCCTTCTGGGTAAAAAAATGTGTCGAGGGTGCTTTTGGGTAACTGTCCTCATCCGTCCATCACTCCCGCTCTCCCTCCCTGAAAGCGCCGGCGGGAAATCAGTTCGCGCACTTTTCTAGTCAGTGACAGCGCGGACGCCACAGCACCGCGAGCATGGAGCACGCTGCGACCATCGCTGCAGTTGTGGCCGTTCTCAACGCCTCGCAGCTTATCATCCACCTTTCCCAGAGGCAGATGCAGATAAGTCAGGCGAGGAGGCTACAGCACCGCGGTGAGGGCCTGAAGTCTGAGAGTAGCACAGACCGGTCAGAAAGCACGGGACCCAGCGCCGAGGACATCACGGTGGCAATGGGTCATGTGGATGTTGTGGAACGGCGATTCTGGGCCCAGGAAACAAGCACTGAGTGGTGGGACCGCATACTGCTGCAGGTCTGGGATGAATCCCAGTGGCTGCGAAACTTTCGCATGCGGAAGGGAACTTTCCTTGAACTTTGTGATTTGCTGTCCCCTGCCCTGAAGCGCAATGACACCCGGGTGCGAGCAGCACTGACTGTCCAGAAGCGAGTGGCCATAGCCCTCTGGAAGCTTGCAACGCCAGACAGCTACCGGTCAGTCGCAAACCACTTTGGCGTGGGCAAATCTACCGTGGGGGTTGCTGTGATGCAAGTAGCCAAGGCAATCGTTGATGTACTGCTGCCAAAGGTAGTGACCCTGGGAAACATGGAGGTGATCATAGATGGCTTCGCCGCGATGGGATTCCCAAACTGCGGTGGGGCCATAGATGGAACTCACATCCCTATCCTGGCACCGGACCACCAGGCCAGCCAGTACATTAACAGAAAGGGCTACTTTTCCATGGTGCTGCAAGCACTGGTGGACCACAGGGGACGTTTTATGAACATCTACGTGGGATGGCCGGGCAAGGTTCATGACGCTCGTGTTTTCAGGAACTCTGGTCTGTTTAGACGGCTGCAGGAAGGTACTTACTTCCCGGACCACAAAATAACTCTTGGGGATGTGGAGATGCCTATAGTCATCCTCGGGGACCCAGCCTACCTGCTAATGCCCTGGCTCATGAAGCCCTATACTGGCGCCCTGGACAGTGAAAAAGAACTCTTCAACTACCGGCTGAGCAAGTGCAGAATGGTGGTGGAGTGTGCTTTTGGACGTCTCAAGGGGAGATGGAGAAGCTTACTGACTCGCTGTGATCTCAGCGAAACCAGTATCCCCATTGTTATAGCAGCTTGCTGTGTGCTCCACAATCTCTGTGAGAGCAAGGGGGAGACCTTTATGGCGGGGTGGGAGGTTGAGGCAAATAGCCTGGCTGCTGATTATTCACAGCCAGACAGCCGGGCGATTAGAAGAGACCAGCGGGACGCGCTGTGCATCCGGGAGGCTTTGAAAGCAAAGTTCCTGAGTGAGCAGGGTAACCTGTGACTTTTAAGTGTGTGTACAGAGAAGCTGAACCTGCCCCCGTTTCTGTACCCAGTTAATGTTGACTATCCTCTCCAGTTACATACCCCCTTCACCCCCTTCCAACACACGTTTAGAAATAAAATCACTTCTACTTTGTTAATGAACACTGTTTTCTTTATTACTGTTTTTGCGGGAATGTTTTAAACCTGGGACGCAGACTGTGGTGGGGAGCGGGTGTAGTGTAGTGACGCAAATGACGCTTCTAAACTCCAGGATTGACAGGCTCCGCAGTGGTGGACTGGTTGTTTCAACGGAGCCTGTCACCCCTCCTGATCAGGACTGTGTGTATGGGGGGGGCTATGTGACTTTGTGGCAGGGGGAGGACGGTTACAGATCCCCTGCTGCGTGGCTCTGTGATCCAGGATAAGGACCGCCGCATAAGATCTGTAACTGCCCTCCCCTGCCACAAAGTCACAGAGCAACCCACCCCCCACCACAGAACATGAAAACCACCTCCCAGACTGACCAGGGTAACTAGTGACTGCACTGTGTATGTGCCCTGCTGCTGGACCTGCCCCCGCCTATGTACCCTGCTAAAGGTGACTGTCCTGTCCAATTACCAACCCCCTTCCCTCCCCTTCCCCCCCTCCTCCAAAAGAACATGATGGAAACAGTAATTAACAGAAACGTATTTTTTATTAGCAACTACACATGAAACTGGGAGGTGAAACTTGGACAGGGGCTTGTGTGAGGCGGGAAGGAAAGAACTTGTCAAATTTTGGGGAATGAGAGCCTTCTACTACTAGAGCTGTCTGCAGGGGTGGAGTGAGAGTTTGCACGGACTCTGCCGCCCCTCCTTCTTTGCACTTTGGGTGAGGGGGGTATGGGACTTGGTGGCGGGGGAGGGCGGTTACAGATAGAGTGCAGCAGGGCTCTGTCCTCCTGCCTCCCTTCCTGCAGAACATCCAAGGCGCCGGAGCGTGTCCGTTTGCTCCCTCATTAGTCCAAGCAGCGTTTGAGTCGCCTGCTGGTCTTCCTGCCGCCACCTCTCCTCCCGATCCATGTTGGCTTGGTGCATTTGGGACAAGTTCTCCCGCCACTGGGTCTGCTGTGCTACCTGGGCTCGGGAGCAGCCCATAAGTTCCGAGAACATGTCCTCCCGTGTCCTCTTCTTCCTACGCCTAATCTGCGCTAGCCTCTGGGAGTGTGATGCCAGGCTAGGTTGTGAGACAGTCGCAGATGTGGCTGTGGGAATGGGAAAAAGGGAGTGAATTCCTCAGAAAGATAAATGTAGTTGTGAACAAAGAACATAGTCTTTCTCTGTGAACAAGACCATGCACAGCACCTATCACATGCACACTCAGGACAAGGTCGAATTCTCGGCCTTCGCATTCAGTGTCTGGGGTCTTGCACTGCAGATCTGAGAAGCGGGGCAGGACAGCGGAATTTGTGTAGCAGGCAGACATGGTAAGCCGTAGACTTGTGGCAGCTTAAAACTTTAATAGTAGCACTGGCCTCCTTTCACATTGAAAGCAATGCCAGTCCCTGCTGCCAGCAATCTGGCAAGCAGGAACTCTGCCCCTGTCCCACCCCCTTGCGGCTGTCCCCGGGAAAAATCCCTGTATGCTGCCCCTCTCCCACCTCCACCGTGTGGCTGCAAACCAGCGGTTACAGTTCTGTAAAGGAACGGGCAAGCAGTCCCAACACTAACATTCCCCTACCTAATTCAAAGCAGGTCACCATGAGCGACATCACCCTGATGAGGATCTCAGACAGTGAGAAAGAAAGAATGCTTCAGGAAAGCCTCCAAAGACCAGGGCTGTATGCCGCCCTGCTCTGCAGGGCAATGATCCCTGAGTACTTGATTGTCTCATGGCACGGAAACATTTCATACTACGGAGGACCCAATAAGGCCGCTCTCCCCAGGAACCTGATGCAAAGGCTTTCCAATTACCTCCAGGAGAGCTTCCTCGAGATGTCCCAGGAGGATTTCTGCTCTATCCCCGGACATATAGACCGCATTTTACTGTAGCTGCACTGGCAGGGACTAAACAGTAGAGCGGCTTGGGCAGAACAATCATGCTAAATCAGACATTGTTAGATTTTTTTTCAATAGTTGCACTGCCTAGGACTGAAACGTTAAGCGCCTAGGGCAAACTAATCATGAGAAACCCATTTTTGTTATTCTTAATATTCCTGTTCTGTTAAAAATAAATGTTTAGATGTTTAAAACACTTACTGGCTGATCCTTCCCCAGATTCTGTGTCCGGGTTAACGGCTGGGGATGGTTGGTAGGGGATCTCTGTAAGGGTGATGAAGAGATCCTGGCTGTCGGGGAAATCAGCGTTGTAAGCGCTGTCGACTGCCTCGTGCTCCTCATCTCCTTCCTCATCTTCCCCATCCGCTAACATGTCCAAGGAACCGGCCGTGGACAATATCCCATCCTCAGAGTCCACGGTCAGTGGTGGGGTAGTGGTGGCGGCCGCACCGAGGATGGAATGCAGTGCCTCGTAGAAACGGGATGTCTGGGGCTGGGATCTGGAGCGTCCGTTTGTCTCTTTGGTCTTCTGGTAGCCTTGTCTCAGCTCCTTGATTTTCACGTGGCACTGCATTGCATCCTGGCTGTATCCTCTCTCTGACATGTCTTTAGAGATCTTCTCGTAGATCTTTGCATTCCGTCTTTTGGATTGCAGCTCGGAAAGCACGGACTCATAGCCCCACACAGCGATGAGATCCAAGACTTCACGATCAGTCCATGCTGGGGCCCTCTTTCTATTCTGAGATTGCACGGCCATCACTGCTGGAGAGCTCTGCATCGTTGCCAGTGCTGCTGAGCTCGCCACGATGTCCAAACAGGAAATGAGATTCAAACTGCCCAGACAGGAAAAGGAATTCAAATTTTCCCGGGGCTTTTCCTGTGTGGCTGGTCAGAGCATCCGAGCTCGGACTGCTGTCCAGAGCGTCAACAGAGTGGTGCACTGTGGGATAGCTCCCGGAGCTATTAGCGTCGATTTCCATCCACACCTAGCCTAATTCGACATGGCCATGTCGAATTTAGCGCTACTCCCCTTGTCGGGGAGGAGTACAGAAATCGAATTTAAGAGACCTCTATGTCGAACTAAATAGCTTCGCGGTGTGGACGGGTGCAGGGTCAATTCGATGTAACGGCGCTAACTTCGACATAAACGCCTAGTGTAGACCAGGCCTCAGTTTCACAGGGCTCTGGTAGTCAGCCCCCTGGCTTAATGAAGTCCTTTCAGCTGAGAGTCACTCCCTTAATTTGGGACACGTTAAGCACAGTCCTGCTTCCCTGTAAATCTCCAATAATTACAACACTGGTAACAGCATTTCACTACCCCTGCATACAGTACTAAAGTGATTTGTGACCCAACACCAGCCAAAGTCGATTACTTTGAGCAAAACACCACTCTCCCTGCTAGATATCTAAGCAGAGCAGGAGCAAACTGTATTTACATAAATACAGCAAAGTATCTCCCCCTCCCAGCTAGCTATCAGGGAAGAATTCATTCAGACCCTGCTTACATCAGTAAAGCTGCTGAAACTAAAACAATCATTAGGTTCATAAGAGGACAATCTGAGGGTTAACTGAGACTCCTCCTAAATCTATGCATCCGAAGAAGTGAGGTTTGTTTTTTTTTTACCCACGAAAGCTTATGCCTAAATAAATCTGTTAGTCTTTAAGGTGCCACCAGACTCCTTGTTGTTTTTGCTCTCCTAAATCTAAACACTGTCTTATTATTACATCCATACAGCAAAACTTTGCAAACAAAACAACAACAACATTAGTATCAAAAACATACACTACTGATTTGGCATTCATGTCACCACACCGCCCTGAGCTGAACCAGCAGCCAGCAACCAGCTCTTTGAATAGTCTGGTATCCTTCTTTTTCTGGTTATTTTCTTGCTGCAATAAAAGCAGACCTGTGAATATCAGTGCTCAGGGCGGAGATCTTCACCTCCCCTCTGGTGTGGCTGTCACCTTTTGGGACTGACTGAACTAACCAAAGAGTTTGGCACTTTTTTTCTTTATACTTGAGAGGGGAATTGTCCCCCACCCTTGGAGGTGCCCTACTGATCATTCTGCAAGGGCTCAAAACCTTTTCCCTTTGTTTACCTGCTAGTCCCCGACTAGCTGGAGTCAGTGGACAGTGGCTCCACTCTTCTGGCAGGAACAAAATGAATATTGACTACTACTGTTGAAAAGGAACAGCAACAGAAGCACGGGGCTTTACATATAATTTTCATCTTAGGCCTTTTAACCTCAGTTCTTGTCTGTGGCTCTTGAACATTTCCCATGAGTCTGTTGGACCAAAGCCTTGTGAGTGACACCCCTTCTGGGAGAGGACTCCTGAGCCTGTGGTCTTCTGAACAAGAATCCAAGTGGGAAGGGTCCAGACACCCATCCCTTCTCTGTCTCTCCTTTGAAGTTGTTTCCTTCTCTTGGATGGTCTGTATGAAAATTCCAAGCAACTTAAGGGCCTCTCTGTGCACACACTGACCTCGCAATTACAAAATCTGTTTGAATTCACTTTTGGTTAAGGTACAAGACTCCAGGGCTGCTCAGAGGGAGGGGCAAGTGGGGCAATTTGCCCCAGTGCCCGGACCCTGCAGGGGCTCCCACGAGAATGTCAGAGGCTCCCCCCCGCCTCCGCCTTCCCCCATCCCCCAGTGCCTCAGTGCTCCACGTCCAGGAGCGGCCCTGGGCAGCGCTGCAGCGCCATGGCTCCAGCAGGACCTGAGCTCCTCCCCACGTTGCTGGATCTCACGGCCCCGCCCCCTTATCACGTGGCTCTGAGCGGGGAGGAGCTCAGGCCCCGCTGGAGCCACGGAGCTGCAGCGCTGCCCAGGGCCGCTCCTGGACGCGGCGCGCTGAGTCTCCAGGAGAGGGGGGAGGCAGAGGTAAGCAGCATGGTAAGGGGCTGGGCACCCGCCGAACCCATCCCCCTCACAGCCATGACCCCAGCTCTGAGCCCAGCCCCTCTGAGCCAGGCACCCCCAGACCCCATCCCCTGCAGCCCTGACCCCAAGCTCTGAGCCCAGCCCCTCTGAGCCGGACACCCCATTCCCCCCACAGCCCTGACCCCCAGCTCCAAGACCAGCCCCTCAGAGCTGGACAGGCTCCTGACCCCATCCCCCCCAGAGCTCTGACCCCTAGCTCTGAGCCCAGCCCCTCTGAGCCAGGCACCCCCTGACCCAGAGCCCAGCTCCCCACCCAGCCCTGGGCAACCGAAGCGCCACCCCCAGGCAGCAACAGCCCATTGGCACCATCACCATCACCCAGCGACAGCCCATTATGTAATTGCAAATATATACATACCATTAAAGCATTTAATGTTTTTAAATAATGTATTTCATGTATTTTCAAATTACTAAAAATTAATTTTGAATGTATTTCACTGGTTATTTTTTACATTTACAATACTGTTACTATAGTATTGCAACTTTTTTTTATGAAAGGGGCCCCCGAAATTGCTTTGCCCCAGGCCCCCTGAATCCTCTGGGCGGCCCTGCAAGACTCTTGCTTCAGATTAAGATGATTTTATTTCAGTTTAGCTCATCAGTAATTAAAAAAAAAACAAGTGTGATCTGCTGTGGGAGGCATTATTTTAACCCTGCATTTCCTTTTTATTTAGTGTTTGTGTTTATGTTTTGCTGAGTGTGTTTCCTGGCTTTCAGGGGAACTCTTTTCTGCTAACTACTTCTGCACTCTAGAAGGTTACAGGGCACTGCCAAAGCAACCTGAACTCCTCTATAACAAAGTTTTTTACTAGAGAATTAATTTAATGCATATCTGCACATAGATATGCACTGGTTTTGATGAACTAGTGCAAACCTCTGTGTGGACATTCTTAAATGGATTTGAAATTGGCTTATACTGATTTAGCTTGAGTCAATTCCTTCTTGATTTATGAGTGTCCACACAGGGGTTTGATTAACTAAACCATTTTAACAAAACTGAAGCAAGTTGTGTATAGAAAAGCCCTGACATTAACATTAATTTTACTGTATATCAAATATGAATCTCGACAGATTAGCTGACCAATCACACTTGTGGACTCACATTTGATTATTATAATAGGAAATGTCTTTTGCTAATAGTGTAATAAAACATTTGGGTCATTACTGGGCACTGTAGGATTGTCACGAGTTCATTTATTTCTTCTGCAGGTTTGGGCTCTGATCCTGTCATCTCTATGGAGGGACATCAGGACGGAGGGATCCGGGTGGTGTGCCGATCATCTGGATGGTACCCAGAGCCCGAAGTGCTGTGGAGAGCTCTACAGGGGCAGCTCTTACCATCAGCCTCTGAAAAAATATCCCAAGAGGACGATGACCTGTTTCAAACAGAGATTGCCATTGTTATAACAGAAGAGTCCAACCAGAAAGTGTCCTGCTGTGTCAGGAACCCCCAACTCAACCAGGAGAGAGAGTCAGAGATTTCCATAGCAGGTCAGTGCCCATCAGTGCTGCACATTGAGTCACTGAGACACTGCAGACATGGGCAGAGAGTATTTGTCATTGTGTCTCCTCATCTCAAAAAAGATATACGGCATTAGAATAGGTTCGAAGATTAGGGGTTTGGAAAGGGTCCCATATGAGGAGAGATTAAAGAGGCTTGGACTTTTCAGCTTGGAAAAGAGGAGACTAAGGGGGGATATTTTAGAGGTATATAAAATCATGAGTGATGTGGAGAAAGTAGATAAGGAAAAGTTATTAACTTATTCCCATAATACAAGAACTAGGGGCCACCAAATGAAATTAATAGGCAGCAGGTTTAAAACAAATAAAAGGAAGTTCTTCTTCATGCAGCACACGGTCAACTTGTGGAACTCCTTGCCTGAGGAGGTTGTGAAGGCTAGGACTATAACAGCGTTTAAAAGAGAACTGGATAAATTCATGGAGGTTAAGTCCATTAATGGCTATTAGCCAGGATAGGTAAGGAATGGTGTCCCTAGACTCTGTTTGTCAGAGGGTGGAGATGGATGGCAGGAGAGAGATCACTTGATCATTGCCTGTTAGGTTCACTCCCTCTGGGGCACCTGGCGTTGGCCACTGTCGGTAGACAGGATACTGGGCTAGATGGACCTTTGGTCTGACCCAGTACGGCCATTCTTATGTCTAATGTTCATTGGCCTGAACCTTCAAGGTGCTGAGCACGTCTTGGAAAGTCCTGAGCAACCTCAGTTCTCTTAGGATATGTCTATACTGAAGTTAAAAACCCAGGGTTGGCCTGTGCCAGCTAACTCAGGCTCGCATGGCTCAGGCTAAGGGGATGTTAAATTGTAGTGTAGATGTTTGGACTTGAGTTGCAGACCAGGATCTAGGACCTTGTGAGGTGGGAAGGTCCCAGAGCCTGAGCCCAAATGTCTACACTGCAATAAAACAGCCCCTTATTCCGGGAACTATGAGCCTGAGTCAGTTGACAAGAGCCAACTGCAGATGTCTAATAACAGTGTAGACGTACCCTTTGACTCCAGTAGGAGTTGAGGGTGTTTAGCACCTTGCAGGCTGGGATGCCATTGGCTGGATTTTCATAACAGCTCAGTACCCAGCAATCATCATTCTTCTCAATGGGGAGAAGGGAATTCTCCTGTGTTCTTGTGCTGTACTGAGGACTGTAAAAAGAAGAACAGGATTACTTGTGGCACCTTAGAGACTAACAAATTTATTAGAGCATAAGCTTTCGTGGACTACAGCCCACTTCACTGAGGACTGTGTTGGAATTGAACCTATCCCTTTAAGAGCGTGTGTGGTGGAGGGGGCCACTGCGGTTAGCAGCTCCCGGCTATAGGTGCTAGAGGACTCTGTAGGAAAGCGTGTGAGCAAAATCAGGACTTACTACAGGAACAGTTAGTTGATGGCAAGCCAGGGTGAAGATCTGCCTCACACTAGCCTGCTGCGAACTAACTGTCTGTGGGGACCCTGCTACATGCACTAACAATTCCGTAGCACACTTCAATCTACCCTACTTTGAAATGGGAACAGATCAAAGGGCACCAGAATTTTTCATGCAGAGCAGCAGGGTGCATCCAGCTAGTTAGTGCACAGCAGGCTAATGCAAGGTGGGTTTACAGCCCAGCCTGCAGTGCACTAACTGTTCCTATAGACAAGCCAACGTAAAGCAAGGTAGGGTGAGTCATGCCAGTTGCCTTAGGGAGCAGCCCCTCTCTCAGTTGTGGGTCTGTCATAACTATAAAAGGAAGGGTAACAGCTGTCCTGTGTACAGTACTATAAAATCCCTCCTGGCCAGAGACTCCAAAATCCTTTTCCCTGTAAAGGGTTAAGAAGCTCAGGTAACCTGGCTGGCATCTGACCTAAAGGACCAATAAGGGGACAAGATACTTTCAAATCTTGGGGGGGGGGGAAGGCTTTTGTTTGTGTTCTTTGTTGGGGAGTGTGTTCGTTCTCGGGACTGAGAGGGACCAGACATCAATCCAGCTTCTCCACATCTTTCTAAACAAGTCTCTCCTATTTCAAACTTGTAAGTAAACAGCCAGGCAAGGCGTGTTAGTTTTCCTTTGTTTTCTCAACTTGTAAATGTACCTTTTACTAGAGTGTTTATCTTTATTTGCTGTACTTTGAACCTGAGACTAGAGGGGAGTCCTCTGAGCTCTTTAAGTTTGATTACCCTGTAAGGTTAATTTCCATACTGATTTTACAGAGATGATTTTTACCTTTTTCTTTAATTAAAAGCTTTCTTTTTAGAACCTGATTGATTTTTCCTTGTTTTAAGATCCAAGGGGTTTGGATCTTGATTCACCAGGAGTTGGTGGGAGGAAGGAGGGGGGATGGTTAATTTCTCCCTGTTGTAGATCCCAGGGGGGTTGGAACTGTGTTCACCAGGAGTTGGTGGGAGGAAGGAGGGGGAATGGTTAATTTCTCCTTGTTTTAAAATCCAAGGGGTTTGGATCTGTATTCACCAGGGAATTGGTGAAGGTTTTTTCAAGGCTTCCCAGGGAGGGAAAAATTGAAATGGTGGCAGCGGAACCAGAGCTAAGCTGGTAGTTAAGCTTAGAAGTTTCATGCAGGCCCCTACATTTGTACCCTAAAGTTCAAAGTGGGGATCCAGCCTTGACAGGGTCCTTGTGAGTTAAGGTTCTGGTTTCCAAGAAATAAAGTCATGTTATTCTGCAACCTTCCAGAAAGAGTATTTATGTTTGTATCTAACTTCTCAGTGTGTGCTGTGACCATCACAGTTCTCCATGTGGGGAGAGGGCCCTGTCCTCCAGTTCAGACTGACAAAACTCCCATTGCCTTAAATGAGAGATTTGCCCAAGTCAGAACTGAGGATCAGGCTGTAATTTTTTTTAATTGCACAGAAGGCAGTAAACGCAGCGCTCCACAGCCAGCATAATCCCAATCGCCCCTGTGGACATACATTATTGTTTTTCATTTCACAGTCACAGAGTGCCTTCCCTGCATAACCAAGTCAATGGGAGCTTTGGGAGTGCTAGCTATAAAGGATCAGATCCAAAAATATGCAGAAACAAAATCTTGCCTAAGAGCAGCTTATATTTTAGAACAATAGTTCAGATTTGATGTATTATTATCTACCAAATTGCTTTGTTAATACAGAATGCATATTTCATCATTGTAATAATAAGAATATTGCATTTGTAAAGTACTATTCATCTGAGATCTCAAAGTGCTGCACTGCTTAATAACCTCTCGGTATGCCCGGACAGATGTGATTATTATGTTCATGGTGTACACATGGAGAGTTAGGGTACGTCTTCACTACCCGCCGTATCGGCGGGTAGCAATCGATTTATCCGGGATCGATATATCGCGTCTCGTTAAGACGCGATATATCGGTCCCCAAACGCGCTCACTGTCGACTCCGGAACTCCACCAGAGCGAGCGGCGGTAGCGCAGTCGACGGGGGAGCCGCGGCCGTCGATCCCGCACCGTGTGGACCCCAGGTAATTCAATCCAAGATACTTCGATTGTAACTTGTTGATTGTTGCGTATCTTGGATCGATCCTCCCCCCCCCCAGTGTAGACCAGCCCTTAGAAACAAAACATAAATACTCTTCCTGGAAGTTGCAATGTAACTGCTTTATTTCTAAGAATCCAGAAGTCTAACACACCACAAATACAGAGCGAGACAAAGCAGACTGCTCCCTAAGGCAGCGAGGCAGAACTCAACTCACCTTGGTCTAGGTAACAGCAGATGACCCAGATGCATGCTCCCTGCAGAGCCCCCTAGCCTGCAAGCAGGACCAGGAATCTCTTCAGGATTTAAAGTGTCAGCTTGTAATTTTTACAGTTTTCAATACACTGCACTAATCACTTATCAAGGACCTTCTAGTCAGCCATTGCTCCAGGCCCAGGGAAGAGGAATCTGGAGGAATTTTTACTCTGAATTTCCAGGCTCAAGTTTTCCTGTATTATATTTTGGGCCAGACTCTCTTGTGTAACTGAGCCCCGGTGAGCACAGGAGAGTCGGGGGTGTCAGGAAGCTGGTCACAACTCTCTGATTCTGAGGCCAGTCTGCACTGGCTGCAGCCTTGGGATCAGTTAGAGCAACCTAGGGAATGCCTGAACTTATGCCAGGAGAGGATAGCTGCACAGCAGAGCTCCACCCCACCCCCAACACACCCCTCCCACTATAACCATGTTCAGTAAGCAGGCTAAATCTTCAACTTTCATTGGCTTAATAATAAAGCACAAAACAGCCACAGCTCACTGTGTATTTCCCTGTGAGATTCTTTTATCTAGTCACTATGTGACAACTGTCACTGTGTCCTGCCTTTATTCAGCACGTGTTTGCTCCCAACTCAATGGCACTTTCTCTTGCAGAGCTGTTTTTCCCAAGGGTCAGTCCCTGGATGGTGGCTCTGGGGGTGATCCTGGCTCTCCTGACTGTTCTCATCCCCCTGGCAAGTTACTGCTTCTGGAAGCAACACAGAGAGAAAGGTGAAGTAACCCGAGGGGGGAATTTGGTGAGAGAGAGATTGCTTGATTGAATGATTGATTTTAAAACAAAACCAAAAGTAAAGATACAGGGATTAAATTAGAGGAGTTTCAGGCAGTGGGAGCTGGGCTGAGGATGAATAAGGAGCTGAATGAATTATGACTTCACATGTGAACCGAGAAGTGTCAAGTGGTTTCACCCCTTTAGATCTCACTCAAGGATCCCAATCGACTGTGATTCTGAACTGTTCCCTGGGGATCAACATTGCTCAGATTGAAACACCATGTGGGGCTCAGTGAGCTGGGCTTGGAGCGCTGACATCTGTAACTTGGCTGCTTGCAGGAAAAACAGAACGCAAAGGAGGAGAGAGGGGGGTTTCTTAGGGCCAATTCTGCTCCCTAGTCGGTGCTTGCCTCCCCCCACCCCAATCTAGCTGAGTAGGAGCTGCAGAAGGGCAAAGCAGTGGCTGTCAAAATGGACAGATTAGCAGTTATCTTATCTACACTAAGGTTTGTTCAGCCTGAGATCCTGCTGACCTGAACATCCAGCTAAAGAAAGGCACCTCCACCCCATTCTTCCCCCCCTCCCATCTTCCTAGATCCTAGGAGGAGCTGTTACCACTTATCATTAGGACCAGGGGCAAGTACCACCTACAAGGTCAGGAATTGGCCTAGGATTGAGCTAAGCAGACCCTGTCCCTTATCTAGCCCATGGTCAATGCCTCATTCCCGTTGCTCACTTCCTGCCCCCATCCCCACAGTCTGGGCTGGGGAGAGGATGGGCATAGAGGGGTGCAAACAGTGAACTGGATAAACAGAGATCTTCCCTCCCCCCACTCCCACAACAGCCACATCTGACAGGAGTGTGACAGGGTCCAGGCACCAGGCACGCTGGCTGCAGGGATGTTGAAACAGATCTGTCCATGTGTCCTGTTTGTTTGTCTGCCTTGTTTTCATAATTGTAGTTACATTAATAGTGGGAACCGTACCATAAACATGACAGTGAAAACTCTCCTCTCCCCCTTTTCTCCCTCTAGATACCCTATGACCTGATATGGAGAGTGAGAAAGGTCAATGTCTGGGCCCATTACATTGACTGACAGTAGAGTTATCCCAATAAAAACTACAGGGTGAAATCTCACCTCTTCTTCTTTTCTCCCTCTAGAGACTCTACAATCTGAGGTGGAGAGGCAGAAAGGTCAGTGTCTAGGACAGTAACATTAGCTGTGGGGTTACTGTTATAACATGACAGGGTGAAATCTCACCTCTTGCCTTTTTCTTCCCCTAGAGATCCTTCAATCTGAGATGGAGAGACAGAAAGGTCAGTGTCTGGGACAGTAACATTAGGTGTGGGGTTACTGTTATAACACGACAGGGTGAAATCTCACCTCTTGCCCTTTTCTTCCCCTAGAGATCCTTCAATCTGAGATGAAGAGACAGAAAGGTCAGTGTCTGGGACCAGTGGGATGAGTCTCATAGACTTTAAGGTCAGAAGGGACCATTATGATCATCTAGTCTGACCTCCTGCACAACACAGGCCACAGAATCTCACCCACCCATTCCTGTAATAAACCCCTAATCTAGGTCTGAGCTATTGAAGTCCCCAAATCATGGTTTAAAGACTCCAAGGTGCAGAGAATCCTCCAGCAAGTGAAACGTGCCCCATGCTGCAGAGGAAGGCGAAAAACCCCCAGGGCCTCTGCCAATCTGCCCTGGAGGAAAATTGCTTCCCGACTCCAAATATGGTGATCAGCTAAACCCTGAGCATGTGGGCAAGACTCACCAGCCAGACACCCAGGAAAGAATTCTCTGTACTCAGATCCCACCCCATCTAACATCCCATCACAGGCCATTTGGCATATTTACTGCTAATAGTCAGAGATCAGTTAATTGCCAAAATTAGGCTATCCCATCATACCATCTCCTCCATAAACTTATCAAGCTTAGTCTTGAAGCCAGATATGTCTTTTGCCCCCACTACTCCCCTTGGAAGGCTGTTCCAGAACTTCACTCCTCTGATGGTTAGAAACCTTCATCTAATTTCAAGTCTAAACTTCCTAATGTCCAGTTTATATCCATTTGTTCTTGTGTCCACATTGGTACTGAGCTTAAATAATTCCTCTCCCTCCCTGGTATTTATCCTCCTGATATATTTATAGAGAGCAATCATATCCTCCCTCAGTCTTCTTTTGCTTAGGCTAAACAAGCCAAGCTCTTTGAGTCTCCTTTCATAAGACAGGTTTTCCATTCCTCTGATCATCCTAGTAGCCCTTCTCTGTACCTGTTCCAGTTTGAATTCATCCTTCTTAAACATGGGAGACCAGAACTGCACACAGTATTCCAGATGAGGTCTCACCAGTGCCTTGTATAATGGTACTAACACCTCCTTATCTCTCCTGGAAATACCTCGCCTGATGCATCCCAAGACCGCATTAGCTTTTTTAACAGCCAAATCACATTGGTGGCTCATAGTCATCCTGTGGTCAACCAATACTCTGAGGTCCTTCTCTTCCTCTGTTACTTCCAATTGATGCGTCCCCGGCTTATAACTAAAATTCTTGTTATTAATCCCTAAATGCATGACCTTGAACTTTTCACTATCAAATTTCATCCTATTACTATTACTCCAGTTTACAAGGTCATCCAGATCTTCCTGTATGATATCCCAGTCCTTCTCTGTACTGGCAATACCTCCCAGCTTTGTGTCATCCAAAAACCTTATTAGCACACTCCCACTTTTTGTGCTGAGGTCAGTAATGAAAAGATTAAACATGATTGGTCCCAAAACCGATATCTGAGGAACTTCACTAGTAACCTCTCTCCAGCCTGACAGTTCACCTTTCAGTATGACCCATTGTAGTCTCCCCTTTAACCAGTTCCTTATCCACCTTTCAATTTTCATATTGAGCCCCATCTTTTCCAATTTAACTAATAATTCCCCATGTGGAACTGTATCAAATGCCTTACTGAAATCAAGGTAAATTAGATCCACTGTGTTTCCTTTGTCTAAAAAATCTGTTACCTTCTCAAAGACGGAGATCAGGTTGGTTTGGCACGATCGACCTTTTGTAAAACCATGTTGTATTTTATCCTAATTACCATTGACGTCAATGTCCTTAACTACTTTCTCCTTCAAAAATTTTTCAAAGACCTTGCATACTGCAGATGTCAAACTAACAGGCCTGTAGTTACCCGGATTACTGTTTGTTTCCTTTCTTAAACAAGGAATAGGAATTATGTTAGGAATTCTCCTGAGTTTACAGATTCATTAAAAATTCTTGCTAATATGCTTGCAATTTCATGTGCCAGTTCCTTTAATATTCTTGGATGAAGATTATCTGGGCCCCCCAATTTAGTCCCATTAAGCTGTTCGAGTTTGGCTTCTACCTTGGATGTGGTAATATCTACCTCCTGTGACAAAGTTTCTCCTCTATCTTGGTGGGTCCTGCGCTTATTGGCGGATTTTCTTGCCTCAGAGATTCACCATGTGGGTTGGGGAACAGCCAAGAGACCTTCCCCTCTGGAAGAACCCACAGTCCAGGTCAATTGGGAGGTTTGGGGGGAACCCGGGCCCGCCCTCTGCTCCGGGTTCCAGCCCAGGGCCCTGTGGATTGCAGCGGTCTATAGCACCTCCTGTAACAGCTGCATGACAGCTACAACTCCCTGGGCTACTTCCCCATGGCCTCCTCCCAACACCTTCCTTAGTCTCACCACAGGACCTTCCTCCTGGTGTCTGATAATGCTTGTATTCCTCAGTTCTCCAGCAGCACTCACTCTCAGCTCCTTGCGCCTCTTGCTCCCAGCTCCTCACTCTCGCACCACAGAGCTCCTTTTAAAACCCGGGTGTCCTAATTAGCCTTCCTTAATTGATTCTAGCAGCTTCTTCTTAATTGGCTCCAGGTGTCCTAATTAGCCTGCCTGCCTTAACTGGTTCTAGCAGGTTCTTGCTTACTCTAGTGCAGCCCCTTCTCTGGTCACTCAGGGAACAGAAAACTACTCATCCAGTGACCAGTATATTTGCCCTCTACCAGACTCCTGTACCCCACTGGTCTGGGTCTGTCACACTCCATATCCTCATTCCCATTCATCATCCTACCATTATCCTTAAGCGCCTCATTAGCCTCATTAAAGACTGAAGCAAAGAATATGTTTAGATGTTGGGCCATACTTAGATTATCTTTAACCTCCACTCCATCCTCAGTGTTTAGCCGTCCCACTTCTTCTTTCTTTGTTTTCTTCCTATTTATATGGCTATAGAACATTTTACTATTGATTTTAATTCCTTTTGAAAGGTCCAACTCTACATGGCTTTTAGCCTTTCTCACTTTATCCCTACATGTTCTGACCTCAATAAGGTAGTTTTCCTTACTGATCCCTCTCATTTTCCACTCCTTGTACGCTTTCTGCTTTTTCTTAATCACCTCTCTGAGACGCTTGCTCATCCAGCTTGGTCTACAACTCCTGCCTATGAATTTTTTCCCCTTTCTTGGGATGCAGGCTTCTGATAGTTACTGCAATTTTGACTTGAAGTAATTCCAGGCTTCCTCCGCCTTTAGATCCACTAGTTCTTCAGTCCAATCCACTTCTCTAACTAATTTCCTTAATTTTTTAAAGCTAGCCCTTTTGAAATCAAAAACCCTAGTCACAGATTTATTTTTGTTTATCCTTCCATTCAGTTTGAACTGAATTAGCTCATGATCGCTCAAACCAAGGTTTTCCACTACAACCATTTCTTCTATGAGGTCTTCACTACTCACTAAAACCAAATCTAAAATGGCATCCCCTCTTGTTGGTTCAGCAACTACTTGGTGAAGGAATCCATCAGCTATTGCATCTAAGAAAATCTGAGCCCTATTATTATTACCTGCACTTGTTCTCCAGTCTATATCTGGGAAGTTAACGTCTCCCATGATCACAAAATTCCCATTAGTATTTACTTCATTAAAAACATTAAAGAGGTCTCAATTGTCAAAGTCAAATTCAGGACTCACAATTTGTCAGACTACTCTGTTTATTAGCAAAAGCGCTCTGCTAATACACCCAGATAATGTGAGTGCCATGCAAGGCTTAAACCACCTTATTTATACAGATAAAAAGGGCGGGAACTTAACAAAATGACAAAGGGAACAGAACTGATAAGTTTACCTGGGGCTAGACACACATATCTTATTTCCTTATTAACTCTTACCGATCTCCTGTTAATGTCCCACCATCAGCTTAAGTGGACCCATTGTTGAATACCTTAATGTTTCTCTTCCTGATAACTTTATCTCAACATTCCTCATTCCTGCTTAAAGGAACATACAGCATTTCTTTAACCCATTCTACTTTTATAATATAATTCATTCTACTTTCACATTATCCATATCCAAATTGGATCCCGGCGGTCTATAGCACAGCCCAAGCACTATCCCAGGGGAGGCTCTAGTAGCTTTCTTCCCCAATGTGATTTTTGCCCAGACAGACTTTGTCTTATCCATTCCATCCCTTCTTATTTCTTTACAGTCTACCTCATCATTGATATACAATTCTATTCCACCACCTTTACCTTTATTTCTGTCTTTCCTAAACAGCACATACCCTTCAATACCTGTACTCCAGTCATGACTACTGTTCCACCATGTTTCTGTTATCCCTATAATATCTGGTTTCACTTCCTGCACCAGTAGCTCTAGTTCCTTCATTTTGTTACCTAGGCTCCTCGCATTAGTGTACAAACATCTTAATTTTTGCTGTTTAGCCTTGCTCACATTTTTTACCCGATTAGACACAGACATTCTACCGCCAGTATCACCTATTAGACTGGTATCTACACTACTCTTCCTCCTTATGTCCATTATCCTACCCATGGCTGTATCCTTTCTTACTACGTTTTCTTCCCTCACAATGTTGAAATCTGGCGTGGAGATTACCTGGACATCTCCCAACCATCTCCCCCCAAATTCCTAGTTTAAAGCTCTCTTAATCAGTTGTACCAGCCTCCATCCTAGAAATCTATTTCTCTCCCTACTCAGGTGAAGTCCATCCCGAGAGAACAGTCCTCTGTCCATGAATGCCTCCCAGTGGCCATACATCCCAAAGCCCTCCTTATAGCACCACTGCCTGAGCCATCTATTGATCATCATAATCTTGTCACACATTTGTTGCCCTTCTATAGGAACAGGCAGAATCCCACTGAAGATCACTTGAGCCTCAATTTCCTTAAGCATCTTCCCCAGCCTGGCATAGTCTCCCTTGATATGTTCCAGCGAGAATCTAGCCGTATCATTTGTTCCCACATGAAGGACAATCAGTGGATTCTTTCCCGCCCCCGTGAGGATCCTCTTCAGCCTCAGGTCCACATCCCGTATCTTAGCACCCAGCAGACAGCACCCCCTTCTGTTCTCTGGATCAGCTCTGGTTACAGGCCTGTCTATTCTTTTCAGTAAGGAGTCCCCAATCACGTAGACCTGCCTTTTCCTGGTGATTGTGCGATTCTCCAATCTATCCCCTGTTCCCTCTGGCTGCAAGCCCTCTCGATTCCTATTCTCCCTTATAATCCTTTTCAACCCATCCTGTATCCTCCTGGGGCTCATAATTGGTGGTGTTATCTCCATTGACTCTTCCCCTTTTCCTATAGGACTAGCTGCTCTTCTCTTCTTCCTTGCCCTCCCACCTTCAGTGACCACCTGCTGTGCCCCTTCTTCATTTTGCAACTCCGCAAACCTGTTCCTGAGCTCTACTTCTCCTTCCCTAGCCCGTCTTTTCCTCTGCCTGGTTCTCTTAGTCACATGCTTCCACTGTCCACTTTCCTCACCCATCAGTCTCCCCTCAGAGTTCTTTGGTCCTGCTTCCATCTGCAAGTCTGAGCTTTTCCCTTCAGCCTCCTTATGTCTTTGCTCCATCATCTGCTCGAACCCCCTTCTAAACTCAACCAGTTTCCACCTACATCTCCAATTCTCAGATCTTTTCTTCCATCAGCTCTATCAGGCGGCACTTCATGCAGACGAAACTCTTTTCAGGTACCCCCTCCAGGATCATGTACATACCGCAGCTTCCACATCCCGTCATCTTTATTGTGTCCTCCACTGCTTGGGTCACTACCACTGCTGCCTCTGTATCTGTCATAGCCTTCTCATCCAACAGAACTCCCACTCAAACTCCCCTGTTTACAGCTCTGTTTGCATGTCAGTTCGAGTTAGCTCTCTTGAACCAACTTAAATTAATTGAAAACCACTTTTAATGCAGTGGAGTCTCAGTTTAACTCTTTTAGCTCAATTTTAGCAGGTGGAGTAACAGCCTGTTAGAATGAGTAATGAAGAACATCTCCATATCAGCACCAGAGCCCAACCAGTGAGCTCAGGGGCTGCTCGTGCTGACACAGACGGGCTCTGAAGGGGAAGGGACCACTTGTCCTAATAAACCCCATGGGAATTACAGAAATGGCACCTTGAGCCCAGGGTCATGAATATACCAGCCCAGCTTGGTCAGCTTCATTGATGGAGACTGTGGGTACGTCCACTGTGCAAAAACCCACCTGTGGCTGCAAGTCTTATAGCCTGGGTTAACTGAGTGGGGCTTGCACTGCAGAGCTAAATATTAGCAATGTAGACATTCCTGCTCAGGCCGGAGCCCAGGCTCTGAGACCCTCCCCACTTGCCTGGTTTCAGAGCCCAGGTGCCAGCCTGAGTGGGAATGTCTATCCTGCTATTTTTCAGCCCCACAGTGTGAGCCCCACAAGCCTGAGACAGTTGACCCAGGCTCTGAGACTCACTGCTGAAGGGTTTTTTGCAGTGTAGATGAAACCGGAGAGACTTATCTAGTATTTAACAGGATCCTCAGATGGCATTCCCCTGTTTTTCTGGCCCTTCCATACCCTTGTAATGTGGGAGAGGACAGGATTTCAGCCTCATCTCCATACAGGTCTGATCAATGCAGAGCAGTCTGTGAGGTTCTACATTAAATAAAACTGATTTTAAAGGCACACAATGTTTTTCAATTCCCCCCTCATGATGTTACTACAGGGCAGAGTTAAGGTTGTTTAGGTGCCTTAGTTGCATTTCTAGACCATAGCATGTTTGGATTTCTTTTAAATTTAACCTTAGTTCTGTATTTCCTGGGTGCATAACACTTTAGGGATAATTACAGGATCCCTGTAATGTGTTTTACCCTTAAATTACAAGTATATGTCCTCTCAATCTTAACTCTATATTAAGAGGAATTGCATTGTGCATTATGACCCAGATCTACAAGGAAATTTAGGCATCTAAACCCCAGACATGGGCAGCTCAATCCCAGTTTTAGCCACCGGCATCCACAACCCCCCACTTGGCTGACACCTAACCCTGTAGGCACGTAAACTGACTTGGTACATAAATCTCTGTTGTAAAAGTTCTCTCAGAGTCTAAGTTTGTGACTCGTGGCACATGGAGCACACTGCAGCTTCACTTTAGATGTCTGGGGATCTATCTCCCTCCTCTGCCCCAGAGCAACACACAAACTAGGGGAAGATGGGGGGAGGAGCATCTGTCTTACCCTTGGGGTCTGATCCAATACATGTGTTCAGATGCCACCCAACGCTACACAGAACAGAGGTGGGAGACAGGGAGGAGGCAACCCTCCCTTATAACCTTTAGTCCAGGGGTTACGTTACCCAGCTGGGATGTGGGAGACTCTGGTTTAGGTTTCCCCTCTCTGTGAGATGAAGAGGGAGGATTTGACAGGGCCACCCATGGTGGGGGCAAGTGGGGCAATTTGCCCCAGACCCCGGGCCCCGCAGGGCCCCCCCCCAAAAAATGTCAGAGGCTCCCCCCCACCTCCGCCTTTCCCCATCCCCCGGCGCCTCAGCGCGCCACGTCCAGGAGCAGCCCTGGGCAGTGCTGCAGCACTGTGGCTCCAGCAGGACCTGAGCTCCTCCCCGCTTGGCTGGAGCTTGCATCCCCGCACCCTTAGCACGCGGCTCTGAGCGGGGAGGAGCTCAGGTCCTGTCCAAGCCACGTCGCTGCAGCGCTGCCCAGGGCCGCTCCTGGATGCAGCGCACTGAGGCTCCAGGAGAGGGGGGAGGCGGAGTTAAGTGACATGGTAAGGGGCTGGGCACCCCCTGACCCCATCCCCCCCACAGCCCTGACCCCCAGCTCTGAGCCCAGCCCCTCTGAGCCGGGCACCCCCCGACCCCATCCCCCCACAGCCCTGACCCCCAGCTCCGAACACAGCCCCTCTGAGCGGGACACCCCCCTGACCCCATCGCACCCACAGCCCTGACCCCCAGCTTCAAACCAAGCCCCTCTGACCTGGGCACCCCCTGACTCCATCCCCCCATAGCCCTAACCCCTAGCTCTGAGCCCAGCCCCTCTGAGCTGGGCACCCCCCGACCCAGAGTCCAGCTCCTCACCCAGCCCTGGGCAACAGCAGCGCCACCCCCAGGCAGCGACAGCCTATTGGCACCAACCATCACCATCACCCAGCGACAGCCCATTATGTAATTGCAAATATATACATACCATTAAAGCATTTAATGTTTTTAAATAATGTATTTCATGTATTTTCAAATTACTAAAAATTAATTTTGAATGTTTTTCACTGGTTATTTTTTACATTTACAATACTGTTACTATAGTATTGCAACTTTTTTTTATGGAAGGGGCCCCCGAAATTGCTTTCCCCCCGGCCTTCTGAATTCTCTGGGCGGCCCTGGGATTTGAACAGGGATCTCCCACCTCTCAGGAGAATGCTCTAAGCACTGGCTAAGGGACATTCTGATGAGAGTCTCCTTCAGTCTCTTTTGTTCAAGTTGTTACACTTTAATTAAATATTAATTGAGAATCACTCTATAACCTGGGTTCTTCTGCAGGGGCCTGGCCCCTCCCTGCAGGATCACACCCCACAGGCCATCTGCCTGACTATCAGACATGAACAGGGATCTTTCCTCTGCCCCAGGGTGGCCTGCAGGTGTCTTCCTGCTCCCTGCCGCTCTCCATTAGCTGACAGACTTCCTGGTTTGTCAGGCTTTTATGAGGACCAGGAGATCTTCAAACCACCTGATCTTTTGCCTCAGCATCAGCTGAATATTCACAGCCTGGCCCTGGGCTGAATTCCCCTTAAAGAACCAGCCACCCTGTGACACTTAGTCTCTCCCGTCTTAAATCTTTCTATCCCTGACCCCAATTGCCTCTCTACCTACTACCCCTTCTGCTTCCATCTCTAAGCTCACTGAACGCTGTCTATAGTCACTGTCTGGAGTTCCTCTCCTCCGATTCCATCCTAGACCCCCTCCTATCCGGCTCCTGCCCCCTTGCACAACACTGAAACCGCTCTCACCAAAGTCTCTAATGACCTCTTCCTGGCCAGATCCTATGGCATGTATGTGATCCTCATCCTCCTTGTGCTAGCCTCATGCTCCTCCTTCTGACACCACTGACCACTCCTGTCTCCATTAAATCTCGGCTTTCACAGCTCCCTCCTCTCCCACTTCTCCTCCTGCCTTTCTAATCACTTCTTCCGTATCTGTTTTGTTGGGTTGGTCTCTTCCTATCTCTCTCTTTCAGAGAACATCCCCCAAAGCTCAGTGCTTGGCCCCCTGCTCTCCTCTCTTCAAAGGCTGCCTCTAGTAGCTCTTATCTACATGCCTGGCTTAAGTTACCACCTCTGTGCCAATGTCTCTCAAACTCCTTCACCGCTAACGACTGTTCCCCCTCCATCCCATCCCACATCTCAGCCTGTCTGACATCTCCTCCTTGTTGATGTCCAGAGGGCAACTCAACAGCTGAGTGTTTAATCACTTCCGCACCCCTCACAGCCCATCCCACTTCCTAGTTTCTTCATCCCTTTGGATAACATCCCAGAGTCAGGGCACTGTGGCTGCTCTCCCTCCCTCCCTGCCTCCCATCCCGCACACTTGGCCCACCAGAGCAAGGTACCAGGATCTCTGCCCCTCCTGTGGGCCAGAGATTGTGGCCCTCTGGTGGGTTATGAAGCCTGGGCTGGCTGGAAGGAACTCAGAGCAGAGTGGGAGGCCTGGGGTCTGGGCCCTGCTCAAGGTGGCTTCTTTCAGGAGGGGTCCAGGGGGTATTTCCCCTGCTCTGACTGGGAGAACCACTCCATGATGTAGGCCCAGGTCGGGAGTTGGGGAGAGGAGAAAAAACTATCCTGTAGTTTTAAAATACAATGTTGGCCACCTTAACAACTCGCCCATTCTCCAAGTCAATCAGGCCAGAAATCTGGGCATCGTCTCTGACTCAGCCTCTCTCTGGGCCCCCATGTCCTGACCTCATCCCAGTCTCCCTGATTCTGCGTACATAACATGTCACATATTCAGCCTCTTCTGTCTGTCCTGACAGCCCAGGCTCTCGTTCAGGCCCCACCATCTCACACCTCCACTGCTGTGATCTCCTCCTGTCCAGCCTTGACACCAGCTGCTTTGTCCCCTCACGTCCATCCAAAACACTGCTGCTAGGATCAGCTTTCAGGGGTTTGTCTCTGCTACCACATCCACCACTTGATGTCCCTCCACTGAGACCCCCCTTCAGCTCCACTCCCACACAAGCTCCTTGTCTTTGCCTTTAGGTCTCTCACCAGTTAGTCCCACCCTGTCTGTCAGATCCACCAGCATCACCGAGTGATCGGTGCCGCCTTCCCCTCCGCCAATGATGGCAGCCTGCAGGGCCGGTTCTAGGGGTGGGCAAGCGGGGCCATCACCCTCGGCACTGGCTTCCAGGGAGAACCGTACTGACGCTGGGCTTTTTATTGTTTTTTCTCTGACAGCCTGGGTAGGGTGACCAGATAGTAAGCGTGAAAAATCTGGACACTTTTTTTCAGTGGGGGGGGTGGTTAGTTGCATATATTAGACAAAGCCCATTATATTGGGATGGTCCTGATAATATTGGGACGTCTGGTCACCCTCAGTTTGGGTCATCTGCCTGTCTGCTTCTCCCTTAAACACCTCTGTGTTTTCTCCCACTCTTATTCCATGCATGGAAAAATGTTCCATCAGTATTTGTAAAGCTTCCCCCTTATCCTCTCTTAAATCTCTCCTCCAAACCGAGCTGTGCTGTGGCCCCTGGAATCTCTCCTGTCTGGCACTGGCTGGGCACCTGGTGAGCTGGGCTTTGGTTTATTTTGGGTTTGTTTTTATCATTACCTTCCTCTCCCAACCCCTTCACTTGTCTATTTCATCCCCCTGTTGTACCCAGTTGGCCATGCAGAGGGTGAGCTCCCTGGGGCACGGACTTTGTTAGATGCAGTTTGTATGGATTGAATGGGGACAGTGGGTGTGTCTGTGAGCCATAGAAGAGGATGTTGTATTAATAGTTGCAGGCTATAGTGAAGATCTCTGCTTCAGGGATGGAGAGAAAAGGACGATCCTGGAGATAACACTCAGGAAGGAGCAGTGGTGTTTGGAAATGGCCTGGGTGTGCACAGGGAGGAATCAAAAATAACCCTGAAATTGTGGGCGCTGAGATTTGGCCAGGAAAATCATTAGGGACCCCAGTGAGAGCCGTCTGACTGGAGTGGGAAGGAGGGATGTCAGACTGGAAGGGATCTAAGACAATTGGAGGCATAAGCATTGTTTGCAGACTGGGTTCACTGAGTTCAGAGATAAAGGGAAGGAGGGAAATGGGGCAGTACCTGGAGGGGTGGGTGGGGAAGAGGGGCAGGTTTCTGAGTAAAGTTATAGCTGGGCATAGATATTTTCAAGGTCAGGACCCTAGATTGTAAACTCTTTGGAGTAGGGATTGTGTCATTTTACAGTCTGGAGTGTGTGGGTGTACAGGACCTAGCGCTGTGGGGCCCAGCTCTGAGTGTGACCTCTAGATGCTACTGGAATGCAAATAATAATGTGCAGTGGGGCAGAAGACTGGCCCTGGGATATGGAGTTATGGCAGGGGATGGGGCTTAAAGGTGTGTGTGTCTGTGCAGGGGATGGGGGATGAAGAGGGTTAGGTGCGGGGGGGTTGCAGGGATCAATGTGGGAGGGACAGAGAGTCGTGATGTGGAGCCAGGAAGCCCTGCTCTCTGGTCCATGTTGATCTGTGCAGTATCCAAGGTGTATAAGAAGTAAATGTAACAGCTGGGGCAGGACAGGTTTAGGGTTGCCAGGCATCTGGTTTTCAACCAGAACACCCGGTTGAAAAGGGACCCTGGCAACTCTGGTCAGCACCGCCGACCGGGCCATTAAAAGTCTGGTCAGCGGCACAGTGGGGACCCCGGGCTAAGGCAGGCTCCCGGAAGCGGCCGCCAGATCCCTGTGGCCCACAGGCACATGAGCAGCCAGGGGAAGCTTTGTGTACTGCCCACGCCCCGAGTGCCAGCTCCGCAGCTCCCATTGGCTGGGAATTGTGACCATTGGGAGCTGCAGAGGCAGCACCTGGGGCCACGAGGGCAGCGTAAAAAGCCTCCCTGGCCACCCATGCACCTAAGTGCCTCAGGGACCTGGCGACTGCTTCCCAGAGCTGTGGTAAGCACTGCAGGCACCCCGCACCCCCTCCTGCACCCTAACCCCCTGCCCCAGCCCGGAGTTCCCTCCTGCACCCAAACTCCCTCCCGGAGCCTGCACCCCACACCCCCCACACCCCTACCCCCTGCCCCAGTACGGAACCCCCTCCTGCATGCCAAACCCCTCATCCCTGGCCCCACCCCAGAACCCACACCCACAGCTGGAGCCCACACCGCCTACCACACCCCAACACCCTGCCCCAGTCCGGTTAAAGTGAGTGAGGGTGGGGAACAATGAGCGAGTGAAAGGGGGGAATGTAACAAGTGGGGGGTGGGGCCTCAGGGAAGGGGTGGGGTCTCGGGAAAGGGGTGTTCGGTTTTGTACAATTAGAAAGTTGGCAACTCTAGACAGGTTGGGTCCCTGCCTCCATAATGTAAGGGGACTGTTGCCCCCTTCCTAACATTCAGTGGGGGTGTTTTGGTTGCTAGCTCCCAGCACTGAAAGGGGAAGCGTGGATGGGAAATCAGGAGCCTGAGACTGACGGTCCCCAGGAACAATGGAGAGAGGCCAATGCTCCAGGTCAGCCTGACCGACAGGGCGGGCAGGCTAATCAGGGAGTCAGGAGGCCAGAGGGGGTCCCGTCCTCCGTGTGAACTGGAATTGCCTGGGTCAGACAGAGTGGGGCCAAACAAAGGAGAGAGCAGGGGCCTGAGCTAAGCTGCTGGAAGCAGAGCTGCAGCCCCAAAGCCAGAGCACGGCCCAGAGAGAGCAGAGCTGCCCTGGGAGCAGAGCTGCAGCAACCAGAGCTAGAGGGGCCAGACAAGCAGCCAGGAAGCAGGTCAGAGCTGGGAGCAGTGTCACAGAAGCAGCCTGCAGAGCAGACCTGTCCTCGGGGCAGAGCTGTAGCAACCAGAGCCAGAGGGGCCAGACAAGCAGCCCAGGGAGCTGGAGGCAGAGCAGCAGCAGCAGCTGTGCTGAGGCCGAGTGGAGCCGGAGCTGGGGCTGGAGCAGTCCGGAGCCAGGTGCGGTGAGCAGCTGGGGAGAGCGAGGGGGACCCTGGGCAGTGGGCCCAGCACAGGGAGACGCCTCAGCCAAGAGGCTCTGCAGGCCAGACTCAGAGGGGGATCGTAACCCCGACCGGGCGGGGGCGATGCTGGGAAGAAAGGTCCTGCCACCTAGAGCCTGAGAGCGTGTGGCCACCGCCAGAGCAAGTGTCCAACCCGCAGCGTCTCTGCAGCACAGACAGGGCCTGAGAAGGAGCCTGGGACCTACAAGGAAAAGACTGTGAACTGCCCTGACGTTCCAGAGATACTATTTGTGATGTTCCCTCCCACAGACTGGGGTGATGTGTTTTCCTTTCACTTTTTCTATTTTTCCTTATTATTTTCTTTAGATTAATTGTTAATTAAACAACTTGTATTTGCTTTAAATTGTATGAAATGATCAGTGGGTCAGGGAGGTGCCCAGTGCAAAGAGAGTACCCCGGAGTGGGGACACCCTAGCCCCTATCCCAGGTGACCACAGCAGGATTGGGGGTCGAGCCCCCCAGGAATCCTGGGCCCAGTCTTGTTGTGGTTACGAGGACTCTGCCAGAAAGGAGAGTGGAAGGGGAGTCCTCAAGGGCAGGGAGGCCTCTGGGTAAAGGAAGTGGGAGCGAGGACTCAGATCCTTTCGCCAGCCCACTTCACCGGGATAGTGCAGAAGCCAGGAAAGTTCCCCACAATAGTGGGACCATTCCCCCGCTTACAAATGTTTTGCAAGATTTGTCCAGAAGGTGCTAAGCAGAGCACAGCACAGGAGCTGGCTTCTTATTGTATCACCAGTGAGGAAGGCGTTGCAGTTAGCTTGACTATTGTGCATTAAGTTTTGAGACTCAACGTTAATTCATTATGTCTTTTACTTTCCAGTGGAATATGAGGCAGTGAAAGGTATGTGTGCTTCTACTAGTTTTGATTATGCTTTAACTTGGAAAAGGAACACTCAGAACTATGTGTGCAAAGAAATGTTAGTGTAAAAAATTAACGTGTTACTGTTACAGGTAACGTACACGACAAGGGGAAATCCAGATATTATCCAGAAATAATGGATGGAAAATTTGTGGTATTGAAATATGAATATTAACAGTTTTATTTTTCACAACATCAACCCTTGGAAATACTCTTAAACACGAACAAACAAACTTCACTCACTGACACCACGGACACCCTGTAACAAGAACAATAATTATTTTATACCAATAGGACCCAGCCGTGTGAGTTCTCCACAGACATGCTCCCACACCCATTGATTTGCTTGGAGCAGGACTGGGCCCCCTGAGCCCTGTTGGCTTCCACACACAACAGCTATAGGATCAGGCACATGGGTCTGATCCCATTAAAGCCAGCAGGAGTTGCAGGCGCTAAGCACCTCTTATGGTCACACCTCCCTCATCCACATTATGAAAACACTTCTAAAGGAAGAGTTCTTTGAGCTGGAGACCCAGATTTTCTGCTGTGCCAGGATCTGCTTGGGGTACAGGGTGGGGGCAGTGAGGGAGCTGGTTGTGGCTCCCTGATTCTCAGGCTGCCCCAGGGCCTACTCTAATTTGCTCCAGGTGGCTGTGGTCCCTGAGGTTATTGATTGTGCTCTGCTCTGCCCCAGCACACCTCCTCCCACTCTCACAAGCCTCCTATACCAGAATGGGGGGGGGGGGTAGTTGACACAGGACCCAGCTACACTGCTTTACCCCAGCTGAGCTCTTCCTATGCCAGGGGTATTCGCTGATATCCAGGGGCTGGTTCCTGCCAGTCTGCGCCATCCCTGCACACAGTGACCGGAGCAGGGGAGAGAACCGGACCCTTTATCACTATGGGCCCCATTCTGCCCCCCTGACTCACATGAGTGAGCCTCACAGGGCAGTCCCATTAATTTCTGGGGGAGGATTTGCAGGATCAGGTGTGATAAAGCAGAAGCCCAAACTACTGATTAGGAGCCTAATCCTGGTGTCCTTACTTAGGCAAAATTCCCACTGAAGCCAATGTAATTTGGATTTAGAACTCGGCACTTATGTAAATGAGAATCTCTCCTATTGATTAATTTATGTTCTTTTTTCCCTTTTCTCCCCTCTCATTCCCATGGACCCTCTGGCAGAACTGGGTAAGCTCCATTTCTGGTTTGTGGGGTTTGTTTTTCACAGTATGTAACTTGTCGAGTCTGTATTTCAGTTCTGTAAATTCCCATGTCTGATTATTTCAGGACTCACCAGAGCCCGAAGATACGCAGGTAACTAACGCTGATACTGCTTCAGTCACTCTCAGTCCCATTCCCCTGGGATATTCGGTCCCTGCTCAGTCCTCTTACAGCTTTCACAATAACTAAGGGGTCGGGCAAAATGTCATTGTCTGTGTGAAAGTCTGAAGGTTTGATTATTCACATCCCCCGCTAGGTTACCTGCTGTGGGGATGAGCTGGTGCAACCAGACAATTGTTTTACTGCACTCTGTTTCTGTGATATAACCTCCAGTGAATGAATTGTTTATTTCACTGCTGACCATTTTTGGCAGAAACATCCAGTTGATGAGCTCATCCAACCCTGCTGGGTGCAATAGCAGAGTGGGTGGAGGGCAGAGGGGCAGCTGGTGGCTCTAGAAGAGTTGCTGGGGTGAGAAACAAGGAATTTAAAGCTCCTCTCCCCACACTTGTCAGCGTGGAGAATTCATGGGGATGAGCCCAGCATAGCTAGTGTGGAATATTCTGCATTCATATTCTTGCAATGTAGATTACCACAAACAAGACAAGGGCTCTCTTAGCATGGAATAAGAGTGTCCACACAGGCAGCCAGTGCTGACTAGCTGTTCTGCACTAGCCACTCAAGGCTTTTCCCCATGTAGACAAGCCCTTAAAGCTACACCCAAGTGAAAGAGGAGAAGCATCCCCTCAGGTTCCCTCCTGGGGACCACAAGCCCTGACTGCCCTCTGCTGTAGCAAAGCTGTGTCTAGATCTGCTGGTTCCTAAGTCAGACCTTTAACCACAAGCAGGGGTGGCATGTTTGTAGAAATGTTGGTAGTGCCCAGAACCTGCCCCTGCCCAAACTCCGCTCCCCAACTCCTCCCCCCACATGCCCAAGGCTCTGGGAGGGAGTTTGGGTGAGGGAGGAGGTTTCGGGTGCAAGTCCTAGGCTGGGGCAGGAGATTGGGGTGCTGGGTGCAGGCTCTGGGAGGGAGTTTGGGGATGGGAGGGGTGGAGAGGGATGGGGTGCAGGGGTGAGGGCTGTGTGAGGGGTTTGGAGTGTGGGGGAGCTCAGGGTGAGTGTAGGGGATGAGGGCTCTGGCTGGGACTGGGGATAAGGTGTTTTGGGTGCTGGAGGGACTCAGTGCTAGGGTTGAGGGTGTGGTGGGGGGTGAAAGCTCTGACTGGGGTTTGGGCTTTGGGGTGGGGCAGAGCTGGGGATGAGTTTGGGGTGCAGGCAGGCTGCTCCGGGACAGGGGACAGAGAGGAGGACTCCCCCCAGCCCTTTCCCTGCCAGCAGCAGCAAGCTCTGGGGGAGGAGCCCCCCTTTCCTGACCCCCAGCAGCAGCACACTCACCCCCACCACTGTCACTGCATGTGCTCCTAGGGCCCCTCTCAGGTCCAGGAATCTCCCTCGCCTCCCCCGTGGTGGGTGCCGGGGGGTGCTGCGTGCGCCTCCTCCCCTGCTGTTGCCCCTGACTGTAGCCTCACTGCGGATGAGGGATGGGGTTGCCTCCTTGCCCAGCATGGGGCAGGAGCAGTGACTATGGGTGGGTGGGGGGGCTGTGCTGCTGGAGGGTCCTGCCGGAAAAGGGAAGGGTAGGCTCAGAGTCAGTCTGCCCTGGCAATGGAGAAGGGGGGGCACTAGGACCCCGAGACAGCAGTTGCTGCAGGGAAGCAGCATGGAGGAGACACAGAGACTCTGTGCTCCGGGGCACAGGAAAGGCGAGTGGGAGGACAGGGGCAGCAAGTCGGGGCCACGGGACACTCGGGGGGGCACAGGTGGGGCCGGGGGGATGCCGCGGCCCCAAATTTTGGTGGAACTGGGCCCCTGGCTCTGAATATTGCTGGTGCCTGAGCACCACGTGAGGATGGACTCGCCACCTATGACTACAAGAGCATCCGTTCACTACCCCAATAACAGACAGGACACTGGACTGGATGTGGAGGGGCAGTGACGGGGGCGGTCTTGGGGAGCAGAGCCCCATAACGCCAGGGGACTGTCACAGAGCTTGGATCTAATGTGCTACCATAGGACATGGACCTTGCACATATGCACTGTGCTAGTGCCCAGGGCCTGGGTGAGTCAGCGTGAATTAAACCAGTGGGGTGGGGGGACAGTTGGTGCTGGGAAGCCAGGTGAGAGCAGGGGGTTCTGAGGAAGGGAGGAGGAGGAGGTGGTTGGATGATGCTCAGCAGCAGGGAGTTTGTTCCCTTCTCCCACCAGCTCCTACTACGTCTGGAACAAAGGGAGAAAGAGGGTGACTGGGGCTGCTAGTCGGGGAGTAGCAGGAGGTGTCAGGTGAGGGGTGGGCAGGGCAGAACCTGGGGGTGGGGACAAGGAGTGGAGCTAGTGAAGGGGACGGCAGTGGGTGTGAGGGGGTCTGTTGCCTGATCTATAGATTCTATGCTTATTACTTAAGAATTTGTAGTTATCACTTTGAGGGTTAACAGGCTTTTGTCCCAAGATCAGGCCCAGCATTATTTAAATTATTATACAGCTGGGAACCCCAATGTGCACAGCTGCAACACTGACACTATAGGAACTCTTTTATATTTACAAATAGTTTATTAACACATTTAGCAAAGTCACAAACATCCCAACCCAGGAAGGTAGATAGAGATACTACAGAATGTCCATCTGTACATATACTTACATCATTTTTTGCAAAGCAACCTAAAATGTTAGCCATAGTTTGTTATGTGATGGACCAGAGTGACGAGGAGGAGGAGTTAGGTGGCAGCAATCAGAACAGAATGGCAGGGCAAGGCTGGAGTCAGGAAGGCCAGATGCTCCTTCTGGGTTATTTCAGACCCCTGCCAACCCTACTCTCCTCTCACCTCATTGCCCCTAGCCCAGCCCAGTCTATGGCTGTGCTGTGGGCTATTTCACACCCATGCCCCCTGAGCCTGTTGGGATCCTGAGACCAGCTCCTCAGTGTCTCATTCTAGGGAATCTCTAGCCCCTGGGGAGCCTCCTATCACCCCCATCCCCAGAAGCCCCTTCCTGGGCAAGGTCCCAGGCCCTGAGAGACTCCCTGTCTGCTCCAGGCTGGCCAGGCCCAGGGTCTCCAGTAGGGCTATTGGTGCTGGCACTGCACTCACTGCCAGAGCTCCCAGCCCTTGACCCAGCCCGGCCTGTTGTCTCAGCGCTCACCACGCCCCTGCGGGTGGGGACACTGCTGCTCTCAATGGCTGAGCCCCTCTCTCTGCCGCTGCCTCTGCTGCTGCGCTCGCAGGCTCAGCCCGTGCCAGGGCCAATGCGGCGCTGCTGGGGCTGCTCCTTCCCTCGGCACCTGGATTCTCTGTGTCTGGGGCAAATGGCGGGTGAGTGGGCAGGGACCTGCTCAGAGACACACGCCCTGTGCTGCACCCAGAGGGCAGAGACCAGCCCGGGCCGGGTAGCAAAGTGCCACGGTGCTGGGATTAACCCTTTCCTTCCACCCACCCCAGCAGCCCCGGCCAGTCAGTGCCACTCGACTGCCTGTGCTCTGACCCCAGGTCCGGCAGCTCGGGGGAGTCACTGGTTGAATGTGTGGGGCAGAGTAACCAGGGATCCCTGCGCCCCAGGGTCCCCGTGTGCAATGGGGAAGGGCCCATGTTGTCATGCAGCCCTTAGGGGCTGGGCAGTGAGTGTTGCTATTAATATAGTGCCCACGAGTGAGCCAGGCGCTGCAGAGACAGAACAAGGGGCTGCCGGCTCCAGAGGGCTCCTGGTCTGAGTGCAGACAAGGCCCAGCAAGGGCAGCAGCAAACCTGGGGGAGGGGGCACTAGGGTCCCATTGTGGGGCCAGCCACTCCCTGAGCCCATCCTGTGCCTGTCTTCTAGGGGTGCTAAACAGTATTGTAGTGACCCTGATGGCTCCATGCTGGATCCTGGGTCACCCTCCAGGATACAGGACAGGGCAGAGGCAACCTGAGGTCAGGGGGAGCTGGAGGCTGTGGGGGAGGGGGAGCACCCTGGAAGCTGGGACAGGGACACTGGAAGCCAGGTGGGTGTCCCAAAGCCCTGTACTGTGTTCGCTCCAGGTTCCCACTCTGTGATGCAGGCTCTGTTGGGGTCAGATGCTGCGGTGAGGGGCCCCCACAGACAGACTGAAGAGAGCGAGGCTCTGTCTGCATGGGGAGGGGGCAGCAGATCTGTTAAATGGGTTCCAGTTTTATAGACTCATCATGGAGTGGCGCCCTCAGGTACCACCCTCAGCAGTTTCAGGGTGAATTAGCAAGCATCTTGCCTCAGTTTACCCTCTTCAGCAATCCTTAAATTACACCTCACAGTCTAAAAGTTCTGAGAAAAGTCTTCTCCTGGGGTCTGCTCTGAATCCAAGTAAACCCCAAAATAAAATCTTTTCCCTCACTGTGCTCCAGCTCTCACTCAAGCTCCTCAGGAGTCCTCAGCCCACCTTCCCGGAGCTGGGCTTGGATTAGTTTCCATCATGGAATCAGATGACTCCAGCCTTCCCTCCTGGCGCTGGGGTCATTTCAGACTGTGCCTTTATTCTCTGCATCCACTTTCTCCAGCCGGGGGCAGCTCTCCAGGGTTCTGTTCTGCTACAGCTGCTGCTGTCATTGTCATCTCTGGCGGCTCCTCCGCCTTAGCGGAGCTCCTCTGTCTAGGACAGTGGTCCCCAAACTTTTTTGATCAAGCTCTCCCTTACCTGCTTTGCGCCCCCATCCCGGGAGCTGCTGTCAGGAGCTGGGCCAGGAACGGGCCTGCAGTTGGGGCCAGAAGCTGGGGGCCGTGGCTGGGAGTGGACCCGCGGTTGAGGCCGGGAGCTGGGGACTTCGGCCGGGGGTGGAACTATGTTTGGGGCTGGGGCTGCAGCTGGGTTCGCAGCCTGGAGCAGGGCCAGGAGTCAGTGGCTGAGGCCGGGGCTGGAACTGTAGCTGGGGCTTAGGGTGGGGCCAGAGTGGAGCTGGGGACAGAGCAGGGCTGGGTGGCATTTCCTTCCCGCCACCCATGGGGACTGGTCCAGGCCCTGTCAGGTCCCCCTAATGTTCATCCACACCCTTGAGGGAGGCACGACCCACAGTTTGGAGACCACTGCTCTAGGAGCTCCCCTTCCAGGCTCCTTGCTCTGGTGAGCTCTCCTGGGAGCTCCTCTCCTCAGCAGCTTCCTGTCCCTAGGATCCCTTCAGCTGAGCCCTGGTAACTCTTTATCAGGCTCATTAGCTGCCAACTAGCCACCTAGGGATTTAATTACTTCCAGGCTGGGCTGGGTTCTCTCATTCTCCCTTACAGGAGCCTGTCACAGGTAGTCTTGTCCCTGACTCCCCTAAAAACGCCAGCCCTCTTGATACATTTCCTCCCACCCTCAGAGCCAACCTGTATTCAAAGGTAGGCTTGACCATGGCTGACACTTGGTTATGT